>NC_133224.1:24948767-25203918 GCF_040436345.1 Pagrus major | reverse complement strand
TTCACCAAAAATACAAATTCCACCGGAATCCGATGGGGACTGCTGTGTCTCGTTCAGCCCGTATAGGAGCACATTTGGGAGCGATTTTGAGTCAATCGGTCCAAAGACCTGGAAGCTATTGAAAAAATGGGCCACTTTTTTCACTAAAATATTCACCAAAAATACAAATTCCACCGGAATCCGATGGGGACTGCTGTGTCTCGTTCAGCCAGTAGAGGACCACATTCGTGCCGAATTTCGAGTCAATCGGTCAAAAGACGACTGTAACCCTAACCCTAGCCCCATAACCCTAACCCTAACTGCAGCCTTAAGCCAGTCTCATGAAACATTGTCCCTTTTCACTAAAATATTCACCAAAAATACAAATTCCACCGGAATCAGATGGGGACTGCTGTGTCTCGTTCAGCCAGTATAGGAGCACATTTGGCAGCGATTTCGAGTCAATCGGTTCAAAGACCTGGAAGCTATTGAAAAAATGGTCCACTTTTTTCACTAAAATATTCACCAAAAATACAAATTTCACCGGAATCCGATGGGGACTGCTGTGTCTCGTTCAGGCCGTATAGGAGCACATTTGAGAGCGATTTCGAGTCAATCGGTCCAAAGACCTGGAAGCTATTGAAAAAATGGGCCACTTTTTTCACTAAAATATTCACCAAAAATACAAATTTCACCGGAATCCAATGGGAACTGCTGTCCCTCGTTCAGCCAGTAGAGGACCACATTCGTGCCGAATTTCGAGTCAATCGGTCAAAAGACGACCGTAACCCTAACCCTAGCCCCATAACCCTAACCCTAACAGCAGCCTTAAGCCAGTCTCATGAAACATTGTCCCTTTTCACTAAAATATTCACCAAAAATACAAATTCCACCGGAATCCGATGGGGACTGCTGTGTCTCGTTCAGCCAGTATAGGAGCACATTTGGGAGCGATTTCGAGTCAATCGGTCCAAAGACCTGGAAGCTATTGAAAAAATGGGCCACTTTTTTCACTAAAATATTCACCAAAAATACAAATTCCACCGGAATCCGATGGGGACTGCTGTGTCTCGTTCAGCCAGTAGAGGACCACATTCGTGCCGAATTTCGAGTCAATCGGTCAAAAGACGACCGTAACCCTAACCCTAGCCCCATAACCCTAACCCTAACTGCAGCCTTAAGCCAGTCTCATGAAACATTGTCCCTTTTCACTAAAATATTCACCAAAAATACAAATTCCACCGGAATCCGATGGGGACTGCTGTGTCTCGTTCAGCCAGTAGAGGACCACATTCGTGCCGAATTTCGAGTAAATCGGTCAAAAGACGACCGTAACCCTAACCCTAGCCCCATAACCCTAACCCTAACTGCAGCCTTAAGCCAGTCTCATGAAACATTGTCCCTTTTCACTAAAATATTCACCAAAAATACAAATTCCACCGGAATCCGATGGGGACTGCTGTGTCTCGTTCAGCCAGTAGAGGACCACATTCGTGCCGAATTTCGAGTCAATCGGTCAAAAGACGACCGTAACCCTAACCCTAGCCCCATAACCCTAACCCTAACTGCAGCCTTAAGCCAGTCTCATGAAACATTGTCCCTTTTCACTAAAATATTCACCAAAAATACAAATTCCACCGGAATCCGATGGAGACTGCTGTGTCTCGTTCAGCCAGTATAGGAGCACATTTTGCAGCGATTTCGAGTCAATCGGTCCAAAGACCTGGAAGCTATTGAAAAAATGGGCCACTTTTTTCACTAAAATATTCACCAAAAATACAAATTCCACCGGAATCCAATGGGGACTGCTGTGTCTCGTTCAGCCAGTAGAGGACCACATTCGTGCCGAATTTCGAGTCAATCGGTCAAAAGACGACCGTAACCCTAACCCTAGCCCCTTAACCCGAACCCTAACTGCAGCCTTAAGCCAGTCTCATGAAACATTGTCCCTTTTCACTAAAATATTCACCAAAAATACAAATTTCACCGGAATCCGATGGGGACTGATGTGTCTCGTTCAGCCCGTATAGGAGCACATTTGGGAGCGATTTCGAGTCAATCGGTCCAAAGACCTGGAAGCTATTGAAAAAATGGGCCACTTTTTTCACTAAAATATTCACCAAAAATACAAATTCCACCGGAATCCGATGGGGACTGCTGTGTCTCGTTCAGCCCATATAGGAGCACATTTGGGAGCGATTTCGAGTCAATCGGTTCAAAGACCTGGAAGCTATTGAAAAAATGGGCCACTTTTTTCACTAAAATATTCACCAAAAATACAAATTTCACCGGAATCCAATGGGAACTGCTGTGTCTCGTTCAGCCAGTAGAGGACCACATTCGTGCCGAATTTCGAGTCAATCGGTCAAAAGACGACCGTAACCCTAACCCTAGCCCCATAACCCTAACCCTAACTCCAGTCTTAAGCCAGTCTCAGGAAACATTGTCCCTTTTCACTAAAATATTCACCAAAAATACAAATTTCACCGGAATCCGATGGGGACTGCTGTGTCTCGTTCAGCCAGTATAGGAGCACATTTGGGAGCGATTTCGAGTCAATCGGTCCAAAGACCTGGAAGCTATTGAAAAAATGGTCCACTTTTTTCACTAAAATATTCACCAAAAATACAAATTCCACCGGAATCCGATGGGGACTGCTGTGTCTCGTTCAGCCCATATAGGAGCACATTTGGGAGCGATTTCGAGTCAATCGGTTCAAAGACCTGGAAGCTATTGAAAAAATGGGCCACTTTTTTCACTAAAATATTCACCAAAAATACAAATTCCACCAGATTCCGATGGAGACTGCTGTGTCTCGTTCAGCCAGTATAGGAGCACATTTGGCAGCGATTTCGAGTCAATCGGTCCAAAGACCTGGAAGCTATTGAAAAAATGGGCCACTTTTTTCACTAAAATATTCACCAAAAATACAAATTCCACCGGAATCCGATGGGGACTGCTGTGTCTCGTTCAGGCCGTATAGGAGCACATTTGGGAGCGATTTCGAGTCAATCGGTCCAAAGACCTGGAAGCTATTGAAAAAATGGGCCACTTTTTTCACTAAAATATTCACCAAAAATACAAATTTCACCGGAATCCAATGGGAACTGCTGTCCCTCGTTCAGCCAGTAGAGGACCACATTCGTGCCGAATTTCGAGTCAATCGGTCAAAAGACGACCGTAACCCTAACCCTAGCCCCATAACCCTAACCCTAACTGCAGCCTTAAGCCAGTCTCATGAAACATTGTCCCTTTTCACTAAGATATTCACCAAAAATACAAATTCCACCGGAATCCGATGGGGACTGCTGTGTCTCGTTCAGCCCGTATAGGAGCACATTTGGGAGCGATTTTGAGTCAATCGGTCCAAAGACCTGGAAGCTATTGAAAAAATGGGCCACTTTTTTCACTAAAATATTCACCAAAAATACAAATTCCACCGGAATCCGATGGGGACTGCTGTGTCTCGTTCAGCCAGTAGAGGACCACATTCGTGCCGAATTTCGAGTCAATCGGTCAAAAGACGACTGTAACCCTAACCCTAGCCCCATAACCCTAACCCTAACTGCAGCCTTAAGCCAGTCTCATGAAACATTGTCCCTTTTCACTAAAATATTCACCAAAAATACAAATTCCACCGGAATCAGATGGGGACTGCTGTGTCTCGTTCAGCCAGTATAGGAGCACATTTGGCAGCGATTTCGAGTCAATCGGTTCAAAGACCTGGAAGCTATTGAAAAAATGGGCCACTTTTTTCACTAAAATATTCACCAAAAATACAAATTTCACCGGAATCCGATGGGGACTGCTGTGTCTCGTTCAGCCCATATAGGAGCACATTTGGGAGCGATTTCGAGTCAATCGGTTCAAAGACCTGGAAGCTATTGAAAAAATGGGCCACTTTTTTCACTAAAATATTCACCAAAAATACAAATTCCACCGGAATCCGATGGGGACTGCTGTGTCTCGTTCAGCCAGTAGAGGACCACATTCGTGCCGAATTTCGAGTCAATCGGTCAAAAGACGACTGTAACCCTAACCCTAGCCCCATAACCCTAACCCTAACTGCAGCCTTAAGCCAGTCTCATGAAACATTGTCCCTTTTCACTAAAATATTCACCAAAAATACAAATTCCACCGGAATCAGATGGGGACTGCTGTGTCTCGTTCAGCCAGTATAGGAGCACATTTGGCAGCGATTTCGAGTCAATCGGTTCAAAGACCTGGAAGCTATTGAAAAAATGGGCCACTTTTTTCACTAAAATATTCACCAAAAATACAAATTTCAGCGGAATCCGATGGGGACTGCTGTGTCTCGTTCAGCCCATATAGGAGCACATTTGGGAGCGATTTCGAGTCAATCGGTTCAAAGACCTGGAAGCTATTGAAAAAATGGGCCACTTTTTTCACTAAAATATTCACCAAAAATACAAATTCCACCAGATTCCGATGGAGACTGCTGTGTCTCGTTCAGCCAGTATAGGAGCACATTTGGCAGCGATTTCGAGTCAATCGGTCCAAAGACCTGGAAGCTATTGAAAAAATGGGCCACTTTTTTCACTAAAATATTCACCAAAAATACAAATTCCACCGGAATCCGATGGGGACTGCTGTGTCTCGTTCAGGCCGTATAGGAGCACATTTGGGAGCGATTTCGAGTCAATCGGTCCAAAGACCTGGAAGCTATTGAAAAAATGGGCCACTTTTTTCACTAAAATATTCACCAAAAATACAAATTTCACCGGAATCCAATGGGAACTGCTGTCCCTCGTTCAGCCAGTAGAGGACCACATTCGTGCCGAATTTCGAGTCAATCGGTCAAAAGACGACCGTAACCCTAACCCTAGCCCCATAACCCTAACCCTAACTGCAGCCTTAAGCCAGTCTCATGAAACATTGTCCCTTTTCACTAAGATATTCACCAAAAATACAAATTCCACCGGAATCCGATGGGGACTGCTGTGTCTCGTTCAGCCAGTAGAGGACCACATTCGTGCCGAATTTCGAGTCAATCGGTCAAAAGACGACCGTAACCCTAACCCTAGCCCCATAACCCTAACCCTAACTGCAGCCTTAAGCCAGTCTCATGAAACATTGTCCCTTTTCACTAAAATATTCACCAAAAATACAAATTCCACCGGAATCCGATGGGGACTGCTGTGTCTCGTTCAGCCAGTAGAGGACCACATTCGTGCCGAATTTCGAGTAAATCGGTCAAAAGACGACCGTAACCCTAACCCTAGCCCCATAACCCTAACCCTAACTGCAGCCTTAAGCCAGTCTCATGAAACATTGTCCCTTTTCACTAAAATATTCACCAAAAATACAAATTCCACCGGAATCCGATGGGGACTGCTGTGTCTCGTTCAGCCAGTAGAGGACCACATTCGTGCCGAATTTCGAGTCAATCGGTCAAAAGACGACCGTAACCCTAACCCTAGCCCCATAACCCTAACCCTAACTGCAGCCTTAAGCCAGTCTCATGAAACATTGTCCCTTTTCACTAAAATATTCACCAAAAATACAAATTCCACCGGAATCCGATGGAGACTGCTGTGTCTCGTTCAGCCAGTATAGGAGCACATTTTGCATCGATTTCGAGTCAATCGGTCCAAAGACCTGGAAGCTATTGAAAAAATGGGCCACTTTTTTCACTAAAATATTCACCAAAAATACAAATTCCACCGGAATCCAATGGGGACTGCTGTGTCTCGTTCAGCCAGTAGAGGACCACATTCGTGCCGAATTTCGAGTCAATCGGTCAAAAGACGACCGTAACCCTAACCCTAGCCCCTTAACCCGAACCCTAACTGCAGCCTTAAGCCAGTCTCATGAAACATTGTCCCTTTTCACTAAAATATTCACCAAAAATACAAATTTCACCGGAATCCGATGGGGACTGATGTGTCTCGTTCAGCCCGTATAGGAGCACATTTGGGAGCGATTTCGAGTCAATCGGTCCAAAGACCTGGAAGCTATTGAAAAAATGGGCCACTTTTTTCACTAAAATATTCACCAAAAATACAAATTCCACCGGAATCCGATGGGGACTGCTGTGTCTCGTTCAGCCCATATAGGAGCACATTTGGGAGCGATTTCGAGTCAATCGGTTCAAAGACCTGGAAGCTATTGAAAAAATGGGCCACTTTTTTCACTAAAATATTCACCAAAAATACAAATTTCACCGGAATCCAATGGGAACTGCTGTGTCTCGTTCAGCCAGTAGAGGACCACATTCGTGCCGAATTTCGAGTCAATCGGTCAAAAGACGACCGTAACCCTAACCCTAGCCCCATAACCCTAACCCTAACTCCAGTCTTAAGCCAGTCTCAGGAAACATTGTCCCTTTTCACTAAAATATTCACCAAAAATACAAATTTCACCGGAATCCGATGGGGACTGCTGTGTCTCGTTCAGCCAGTATAGGAGCACATTTGGGAGCGATTTCGAGTCAATCGGTCCAAAGACCTGGAAGCTATTGAAAAAATGGTCCACTTTTTTCACTAAAATATTCACCAAAAATACAAATTCCACCGGAATCCGATGGGGACTGCTGTGTCTCGTTCAGCCCATATAGGAGCACATTTGGGAGCGATTTCGAGTCAATCGGTTCAAAGACCTGGAAGCTATTGAAAAAATGGGCCACTTTTTTCACTAAAATATTCACCAAAAATACAAATTCCACCAGATTCCGATGGAGACTGCTGTGTCTCGTTCAGCCAGTATAGGAGCACATTTGGCAGCGATTTCGAGTCAATCGGTCCAAAGACCTGGAAGCTATTGAAAAAATGGGCCACTTTTTTCACTAAAATATTCACCAAAAATACAAATTCCACCGGAATCCGATGGGGACTGCTGTGTCTCGTTCAGGCCGTATAGGAGCACATTTGGGAGCGATTTCGAGTCAATCGGTCCAAAGACCTGGAAGCTATTGAAAAAATGGGCCACTTTTTTCACTAAAATATTCACCAAAAATACAAATTTCACCGGAATCCAATGGGAACTGCTGTCCCTCGTTCAGCCAGTAGAGGACCACATTCGTGCCGAATTTCGAGTCAATCGGTCAAAAGACGACCGTAACCCTAACCCTAGCCCCATAACCCTAACCCTAACTGCAGCCTTAAGCCAGTCTCATGAAACATTGTCCCTTTTCACTAAGATATTCACCAAAAATACAAATTCCACCGGAATCCGATGGGGACTGCTGTGTCTCGTTCAGCCCGTATAGGAGCACATTTGGGAGCGATTTTGAGTCAATCGGTCCAAAGACCTGGAAGCTATTGAAAAAATGGGCCACTTTTTTCACTAAAATATTCACCAAAAATACAAATTCCACCGGAATCCGATGGGGACTGCTGTGTCTCGTTCAGCCAGTAGAGGACCACATTCGTGCCGAATTTCGAGTCAATCGGTCAAAAGACGACTGTAACCCTAACCCTAGCCCCATAACCCTAACCCTAACTGCAGCCTTAAGCCAGTCTCATGAAACATTGTCCCTTTTCACTAAAATATTCACCAAAAATACAAATTCCACCGGAATCAGATGGGGACTGCTGTGTCTCGTTCAGCCAGTATAGGAGCACATTTGGCAGCGATTTCGAGTCAATCGGTTCAAAGACCTGGAAGCTATTGAAAAAATGGGCCACTTTTTTCACTAAAATATTCACCAAAAATACAAATTTCACCGGAATCCGATGGGGACTGCTGTGTCTCGTTCAGCCCATATAGGAGCACATTTGGGAGCGATTTCGAGTCAATCGGTTCAAAGACCTGGAAGCTATTGAAAAAATGGGCCACTTTTTTCACTAAAATATTCACCAAAAATACAAATTCCACCGGAATCCGATGGGGACTGCTGTGTCTCGTTCAGCCAGTAGAGGACCACATTCGTGCCGAATTTCGAGTCAATCGGTCAAAAGACGACTGTAACCCTAACCCTAGCCCCATAACCCTAACCCTAACTGCAGCCTTAAGCCAGTCTCATGAAACATTGTCCCTTTTCACTAAAATATTCACCAAAAATACAAATTCCACCGGAATCAGATGGGGACTGCTGTGTCTCGTTCAGCCAGTATAGGAGCACATTTGGCAGCGATTTCGAGTCAATCGGTTCAAAGACCTGGAAGCTATTGAAAAAATGGGCCACTTTTTTCACTAAAATATTCACCAAAAATACAAATTTCACCGGAATCCGATGGGGACTGCTGTGTCTCGTTCAGCCCATATAGGAGCACATTTGGGAGCGATTTCGAGTCAATCGGTTCAAAGACCTGGAAGCTATTGAAAAAATGGGCCACTTTTTTCACTAAAATATTCACCAAAAATACAAATTCCACCAGATTCCGATGGAGACTGCTGTGTCTCGTTCAGCCAGTATAGGAGCACATTTGGCAGCGATTTCGAGTCAATCGGTCCAAAGACCTGGAAGCTATTGAAAAAATGGGCCACTTTTTTCACTAAAATATTCACCAAAAATACAAATTCCACCGGAATCCGATGGGGACTGCTGTGTCTCGTTCAGGCCGTATAGGAGCACATTTGGGAGCGATTTCGAGTCAATCGGTCCAAAGACCTGGAAGCTATTGAAAAAATGGGCCACTTTTTTCACTAAAATATTCACCAAAAATACAAATTTCACCGGAATCCAATGGGAACTGCTGTCCCTCGTTCAGCCAGTAGAGGACCACATTCGTGCCGAATTTCGAGTCAATCGGTCAAAAGACGACCGTAACCCTAACCCTAGCCCCATAACCCTAACCCTAACTGCAGCCTTAAGCCAGTCTCATGAAACATTGTCCCTTTTCACTAAGATATTCACCAAAAATACAAATTCCACCGGAATCCGATGGGGACTGCTGTGTCTCGTTCAGCCCGTATAGGAGCACATTTGGGAGCGATTTTGAGTCAATCGGTCCAAAGACCTGGAAGCTATTGAAAAAATGGGCCACTTTTTTCACTAAAATATTCACCAAAAATACAAATTCCACCGGAATCCGATGGGGACTGCTGTGTCTCGTTCAGCCAGTAGAGGACCACATTCGTGCCGAATTTCGAGTCAATCGGTCAAAAGACGACTGTAACCCTAACCCTAGCCCCATAACCCTAACCCTAACTGCAGCCTTAAGCCAGTCTCATGAAACATTGTCCCTTTTCACTAAAATATTCACCAAAAATACAAATTCCACCGGAATCAGATGGGGACTGCTGTGTCTCGTTCAGCCAGTATAGGAGCACATTTGGCAGCGATTTCGAGTCAATCGGTTCAAAGACCTGGAAGCTATTGAAAAAATGGTCCACTTTTTTCACTAAAATATTCACCAAAAATACAAATTTCACCGGAATCCGATGGGGACTGCTGTGTCTCGTTCAGGCCGTATAGGAGCACATTTGAGAGCGATTTCGAGTCAATCGGTCCAAAGACCTGGAAGCTATTGAAAAAATGGGCCACTTTTTTCACTAAAATATTCACCAAAAATACAAATTTCACCGGAATCCAATGGGAACTGCTGTCCCTCGTTCAGCCAGTAGAGGACCACATTCGTGCCGAATTTCGAGTCAATCGGTCAAAAGACGACCGTAACCCTAACCCTAGCCCCATAACCCTAACCCTAACAGCAGCCTTAAGCCAGTCTCATGAAACATTGTCCCTTTTCACTAAAATATTCACCAAAAATACAAATTCCACCGGAATCCGATGGGGACTGCTGTGTCTCGTTCAGCCAGTATAGGAGCACATTTGGGAGCGATTTCGAGTCAATCGGTCCAAAGACCTGGAAGCTATTGAAAAAATGGGCCACTTTTTTCACTAAAATATTCACCAAAAATACAAATTCCACCGGAATCCGATGGGGACTGCTGTGTCTCGTTCAGCCAGTAGAGGACCACATTCGTGCCGAATTTCGAGTCAATCGGTCAAAAGACGACCGTAACCCTAACCCTAGCCCCATAACCCTAACCCTAACTGCAGCCTTAAGCCAGTCTCATGAAACATTGTCCCTTTTCACTAAAATATTCACCAAAAATACAAATTCCACCGGAATCCGATGGGGACTGCTGTGTCTCGTTCAGCCAGTAGAGGACCACATTCGTGCCGAATTTCGAGTAAATCGGTCAAAAGACGACCGTAACCCTAACCCTAGCCCCATAACCCTAACCCTAACTGCAGCCTTAAGCCAGTCTCATGAAACATTGTCCCTTTTCACTAAAATATTCACCAAAAATACAAATTCCACCGGAATCCGATGGGGACTGCTGTGTCTCGTTCAGCCAGTAGAGGACCACATTCGTGCCGAATTTCGAGTCAATCGGTCAAAAGACGACCGTAACCCTAACCCTAGCCCCATAACCCTAACCCTAACTGCAGCCTTAAGCCAGTCTCATGAAACATTGTCCCTTTTCACTAAAATATTCACCAAAAATACAAATTCCACCGGAATCCGATGGAGACTGCTGTGTCTCGTTCAGCCAGTATAGGAGCACATTTTGCAGCGATTTCGAGTCAATCGGTCCAAAGACCTGGAAGCTATTGAAAAAATGGGCCACTTTTTTCACTAAAATATTCACCAAAAATACAAATTCCACCGGAATCCAATGGGGACTGCTGTGTCTCGTTCAGCTAGTAGAGGACCACATTCGTGCCGAATTTCGAGTCAATCGGTCAAAAGACGACCGTAACCCTAACCCTAGCCCCATAACCCTAACCCTAACTGCAGCCTTAAGCCAGTCTCATGAAACATTGTCCCTTTTCACTAAAATATTCACCAAAAATACAAATTCCACCGGAATCCGATGGGGACTGCTGTGTCTCGTTCAGCCAGTATAGGAGCACATTTGGGAGCGATTTTGAGTCAATCGGTCCAAAGACCTGGAAGCTATTGAAAAAATGGGCCACTTTTTTCACTAAAATATTCACCAAAAATACAAATTCCACCGGAATCCGATGGGGACTGCTGTGTCTCGTTCAGCCAGTAGAGGACCACATTCGTGCCGAATTTCGAGTCAATCGGTCAAAAGACGACCGTAACCCTAACCCTAGCCCCATAACCCTAACCCTAACTGCAGCCTTAAGCCAGTCTCATGAAACATTGTCCCTTTTCACTAAAATATTCACCAAAAATACAAATTTCACCGGAATCCGATGGGGACTGCTGTGTCTCGTTCAGGACATATAGGAGCACATTTGAGAGCGATTTCGAGTCAATCGGTCCAAAGACCTGGAAGCTATTGAAAAAATGGGCCACTTTTTTCACTAAAATATTCACCAAAAATACAAATTTCACCGGAATCCAATGGGAACTGCTGTCCCTCGTTCAGCCAGTAGAGGACCACATTCATGCCGAATTTCGAGTCAATCGGTCAAAAGACGACCGTAACCCTAACCCTAGCCCCATAACCCTAACCCTAACTGCAGCCTTAAGCCAGTCTCATGAAACATTGTCCCTTTTCACTAAAATATTCACCAAAAATACAAATTCCACCGGAATCCGATGGGGACTGCTGTGTCTCGTTCAGCCAGTATAGGAGCACATTTGGGAGCGATTTTGAGTCAATCGGTCCAAAGACCTGGAAGCTATTGAAAAAATGGGCCACTTTTTTCACTAAAATATTCAACAAAAATACAAATTCCACCGGAATCCGATGGGGACTGCTGTGTCTCGTTCAGCCAGTAGAGGACCACATTCGTGCCGAATTTCGAGTCAATCGGTCAAAAGACGACCGTAACCCTAACCCTAGCCCCTTAACCCGAACCCTAACTGCAGCCTTAAGCCAGTCTCATGAAACATTGTCCCTTTTCACTAAAATATTCACCAAAAATACAAATTTCACCGGAATCCGATGGGGACTGATGTGTCTCGTTCAGCCCGTATAGGAGCACATTTGGGAGCGATTTCGAGTCAATCGGTCCAAAGACCTGGAAGCTATTGAAAAAATGGGCCACTTTTTTCACTAAAATATTCACCAAAAATACAAATTCCACCGGAATCCGATGGGGACTGCTGTGTCTCGTTCAGCCCATATAGGAGCACATTTGGGAGCGATTTCGAGTCAATCGGTTCAAAGACCTGGAAGCTATTGAAAAAATGGGCCACTTTTTTCACTAAAATATTCACCAAAAATACAAATTTCACCGGAATCCAATGGGAACTGCTGTGTCTCGTTCAGCCAGTAGAGGACCACATTCGTGCCGAATTTCGAGTCAATCGGTCAAAAGACGACCGTAACCCTAACCCTAGCCCCATAACCCTAACCCTAACTCCAGTCTTAAGCCAGTCTCAGGAAACATTGTCCCTTTTCACTAAAATATTCACCAAAAATACAAATTTCACCGGAATCCGATGGGGACTGCTGTGTCTCGTTCAGCCAGTATAGGAGCACATTTGGGAGCGATTTCGAGTCAATCGGTCCAAAGACCTGGAAGCTATTGAAAAAATGGTCAACTTTTTTCACTAAAATATTCACCAAAAATACAAATTCCACCGGAATCCGATGGGGACTGCTGTGTCTCGTTCAGCCCATATAGGAGCACATTTGGGAGCGATTTCGAGTCAATCGGTTCAAAGACCTGGAAGCTATTGAAAAAATGGGCCACTTTTTTCACTAAAATATTCACCAAAAATACAAATTCCACCAGATTCCGATGGAGACTGCTGTGTCTCGTTCAGCCAGTATAGGACCACATTTGGCAGCGATTTCGAGTCAATCGGTCCAAAGACCTGGAAGCTATTGAAAAAATGGGCCACTTTTTTCACTAAAATATTCACCAAAAATACAAATTCCACCGGAATCCGATGGGGACTGCTGTGTCTCGTTCAGGCCATATAGGAGCACATTTGGGAGCGATTTCGAGTCAATCGGTCCAAAGACCTGGAAGCTATTGAAAAAATGGGCCACTTTTTTCACTAAAATATTCACCAAAAATACAAATTTCACCGGAATCCAATGGGAACTGCTGTCCCTCGTTCAGCCAGTAGAGGACCACATTCGTGCCGAATTTCGAGTCAATCGGTCAAAAGACGACCGTAACCCTAACCCTAGCCCCATAACCCTAACCCTAACTCCAGCCTTAAGCCAGTCTCATGAAACATTGTCCCTTTTCACTAAAATATTCACCATAAATACAAATTCCACCGGAATCCGATGGGGACTGCTGTGTCTCGTTCAGCCAGTATAGGAGCACATTTGGGAGCGATTTCGAGTCAATCGGTCCAAAGACCTGGAAGCTATTGAAAAAATGGGCCACTTTTTTCACTAAAATATTCACCAAAAATACAAATTTCACCGGAATCCAATGGGAACTGCTGTCCCTCGTTCAGCCAGTAGAGGACCACATTCGTGCCGAATTTCGAGTCAATCGGTCAAAAGACGACCGTAACCCTAACCCTAGCCCCATAACCCTAAACCTAACTGCAGCCTTAAGCCAGTCTCATGAAACATTGTCCCTTTTCACTAAAATATTCACCAAAAATACAAATTCCACCGAAATCCGATGGGGACTGCTGTGTCTCGTTCAGCCAGTATAGCAGCACATTTGGAAGCGATTTCGAGTCAATCGGTCCAAAGACCTGGAAGCTATTGAAAAAATGGGCCACTTTTTTCACTAAAATATTCACCAAAAATACAAATTCCACCGGAATCCGATGGGGACTGCTGTGTCTCGTTCAGCCAGTATAGGAGCACATTTGGGAGCGATTTCGAGTCAATCGGTCCAAAGACCTGGAAGCTATTGAAAAAATGGGCCACTTTTTTCACTAAAATATTCACCAAAAATATAAATTCCACCGGAATTCGATGGGGACTGCTGTGTCTCGTTCAGCCAGTATAGGAGCACATTTGGGAGCGATTTCGAGTCAATCGGTCCAAAGACCTGGAAGCTATTGAAAAAATGGGCCACTTTTTTCACTAAAATATTCACCAAAAATACAAATTTCACCGGAATCCAATGGGAACTGCTGTCCCTCGTTCAGCCAGTAGAGGACCACATTCGTGCCGAATTTCGAGTCAATCGGTCAAAAGACGACCGTAACCCTAACCCTAGCCCCATAACCCTAAACCTAACTGCAGCCTTAAGCCAGTCTCATGAAACATTGTCCCTTTTCACTAAAATATTCACCAAAAATACAAATTCCACCGAAATCCGATGGGGACTGCTGTGTCTCGTTCAGCCAGTATAGCAGCACATTTGGAAGCGATTTCGAGTCAATCGGTCCAAAGACCTGGAAGCTATTGAAAAAATGGGCCACTTTTTTCACTAAAATATTCACCAAAAATACAAATTCCACCGGAATCCGATGGGGACTGCTGTGTCTCGTTCAGCCAGTATAGGAGCACATTTGGGAGCGATTTCGAGTCAATCGGTCCAAAGACCTGGAAGCTATTGAAAAAATGGGCCACTTTTTTCACTAAAATATTCACCAAAAATATAAATTCCACCGGAATCCGATGGGGACTGCTGTGTCTCGTTCAGCCAGTATAGGAGCACATTTGGGAGCGATTTCGAGTCAATCGGTCCAAAGACCTGGAAGCTATTGAAAAAATGGGCCACTTTTTTCACTAAAATATTCACCAAAAATACAAATTTCACCGGAATCCAATGGGAACTGCTGTCCCTCGTTCAGCCAGTAGAGGACCACATTCGTGCCGAATTTCGAGTCAATCGGTCAAAAGACGACCGTAACCCTAACCCTAGCCCCATAACCCTAACCCTAACTCCAGCCTTAAGCCAGTCTCATGAAACATTGTCCCTTTTCACTAAAATATTCACCAAAAATACAAATTCCACCGGAATCCGATGGGAACTGCTGTCCCTCGTTCAGCCAGTAGAGGACCACATTCGTGCCGAATTTCGAGTCAATCGGTCAAAAGACGACCGTAACCCTAACCCTAGCCCCATAACCCTAACCCTAACTCCAGCCTTAAGCCAGTCTCATGAAACATTGTCCCTTTTCACTAAAATATTCACCAAAAATATAAATTCCACCGGAATCCGATGGGGACTGCTGTGTCTCGTTCAGCCAGTATAGCAGCACATTTGGAAGCGATTTCGAGTCAATCGGTCCAAAGACCTGGAAGCTATTGAAAAAATGGGCCACTTTTTTCACTAAAATATTCACCAAAAATACAAATTCCACCGGAATCCGATGGGGACTGCTGTGTCTCGTTCAGCCAGTATAGGAGCACATTTGGGAGCGATTTCGAGTCAATCGGTCCAAAGACCTGGAAGCTATTGAAAAAATGGGCCACTTTTTTCACTAAAATATTCACCAAAAATACAAATTTCACCGGAATCCAATGGGAACTGCTGTCCCTCGTTCAGCCAGTAGAGGACAACATTCGTGCCGAATTTCGAGTCAATCGGTCAAAAGACGACCGTAACCCTAACCCTAGCCCCATAACCCTAACCCTAACTCCAGCCTTAACCCTCTAGGCGCCAAAGTCGCATTATTGCGACAGGCAACATTGCTCATTAAAACAGCCTGTATCTTTAAATCTACTGCCTTGTGCTGTTACTGCTTGCTACCACTAGATAGCCAATAGATTCAGCTTCAATCCTGACGTCATTTGGGGGTGTGTTTCCATGCAAAATACCTGAGAAAAAAAAGTTTGAAACCCGACACCGGCTGTCGGAGCGGCAGCGGCTAAGCGGGCAGAGTGGGAGAGGAGAGAGCCGCGGAGCGGTGGCGGAAGTGTGCTGGACAGATCGAGAGACAGACAGCGATTTTTGTAATAAAAAACAAAATGCCCAAAAGACTTTACAGTGTGGATGAGGTGCTTGCACAGATCTTTGCTGATCGCGATTCAGAAGGGGATGATTTGCCCTCTGATGACGATCGCTCGTCAGAGACGAGTGACTGACGATGCTGCAGCTGCGCACACTGTCACACAAGCAGCACACGCTGATCACGGAGAGAGTTTTCTTTTCTTTTTACAAGTTAGATTAGGACATTTACTCCTATCAGATTCCTGTTCATTTACTCTGAGGATGAGAGGATGAAAAACAAAAAAATCTACTGTGTAAATATGTTCAGAATTCCGTTTTACTGACTTTTACCTGGTGACATACAAATTAGATTAGTAAATTTACTCCAATCAAACTCCTGTTCCTTTATTTTGAGGATGAGATGACAATATAAATATTTTTTTTCTGTGTAAATATGTTCAAAAATCAGTTTTACTGAAAGTTACTTTCAGTCACCTGGTGACGTCAAAATATGCAAATTAGATGATTAAATTTACTCCCATCACAAACTTTAGGTCATTATGAATATTTTTCTCATTTACACTATGAATTTATCTCTCATCACTTCCAAGCTACAGCCTTTTGAAATCTTACAATCCAAACGGAATATTTTCCTAAATAAACTCTGGCGCCTAGAGGGTTAAGCCAGTCTCATGAAACATTGTCCCTTTTCACTAAAATATTCACCAAAAATACAAATTCCACCGGAATCCGATGGGGACTGCTGTGTCTCGTTCAGCCAGTATAGCAGCACATTTGGAAGCGATTTCGAGTCAATCGGTCCAAAGACCTGGAAGCTATTTAAAAAATGGGCCACTTTTTTCACTAAAATATTCACCAAAAATACAAATTCTACCGGAATCCGATGGGGACTGCTGTGTCTCGTTCAGCCAGTATAGGAGCACATTTGGGAGCGATTTCGAGTCAATTGGTCCAAAGACCTGGAAGCTATTGAAAAAATGGGCCACTTTTTTCACTAAAATATTCAACAAAAATACAAATTCCACCAGAATCCGATGGGGACTGCTGTGTCTCGTTCAGCCAGTAGAGGACCACATTCGTGCCGAATTTCGAGTCAATCGGTCAAAAGACGACCGTAAACCTAACCCTAGCCCCATAACCCTAACCCTAACTGCAGCCTTAAGCCAGTCTCATGAAACATTGTCCCTTTTCACTAAAATATTCACCATAAATACAAATTCCACCGGAATCCGATGGGGACTGCTGTGTCTCGTTCAGCCAGTATAGGAGCACATTTGGGAGCGATTTCGAGTCAATCGGTCCAAAGACCTGGAAGCTATTGAAAAAATGGGCCACTTTTTTCACTAAAATATTCACCAAAAATACAAATTTCACCGGAATCCAATGGGAACTGCTGTCCCTCGTTCAGCCAGTAGAGGACCACATTCGTGCCGAATTTCGAGTCAATCGGTCAAAAGACGACCGTAACCCTAACCCTAGCCCCATAACCCTAACCCTAACTGCAGCCTTAAGCCAGTCTCATGAAACATTGTCCCTTTTCACTAAAATATTCACCAAAAATACAAATTCCACCGGAATCCGATGGGGACTGCTGTGTCTCGTTCAGCCAGTAGAGGACCACATTTGGGAGATATTTCGAGTCAATCGGTCCAAAGACCTGGAAGCTATTGAAAAAATGGGCCACTTTTTTCACTAAAATATTCACCAAAAATACAAATTCCACCGGAATCCGATGGGGACTGCTGTGTCTCGTTCAGCCAGTAGAGGACCACATTCGTGCCGAATTTCGAGTCAATCGGTCAAAAGACGACCGTAAACCTAACCCTAGCCCCATAACCCTAACCCTAACTGCAGCCTTAAGCCAGTCTGATGAAACATTGTCCCTTTTCACTAAAATATTCACCAAAAATATAAATTACACCGGAATCCGATGGGGACTGCTGTGTCTCGTTCAGCCAGTATAGGAGCACATTTGGGAGCGATTTCGAGTCAATCGGTCCAAAGACCTGGAAGCTATTGAAAAAATGGGCCACTTCACTAAAATATTCACCAAAAATACAAATTCTACCGGAATCCGATGGGGACTGCTGTGTCTCGTTCAGCCAGTATAGGAGCACATTTGGGAGCGATTTCGAGTCAATCGGTCCAAAGACCTGGAAGCTATTGAAAAAATGGGCCACTTTTTTCACTAAAATATTCACCAAAAATACAAATTTCACCGGAATCCAATGGGAACTGCTGTCCCTCGTTCAGCCAGTAGAGGACCACATTCGTGCCGAATTTCGAGTCAATCGGTCAAAAGACGACCGTAACCCTAACCCTAGCCCCATAACCCTAACCCTAACTGCAGCCTTAAGCCAGTCTCATGAAACATTGTCCCTTTTCACTAAAATATTCACCAAAAATACAAATTCCACCGGAATCCGATGGGGACTGCTGTGTCTCGTTCAGCCAGTATAGGAGCACATTTGGGAGCGATTTCGAGTCAATCGGTCCAAAGACCTGGAAGCTATTGAAAAAATGGGCCACTTTTTTCACTAAAATATTCACCAAAAATATAAATTCCACCGGAATCCGATGGGGACTGCTGTGTCTCGTTCAGCCAGTATAGGAGCACATTTGGGAGCGATTTCGAGTCAATCGGTCCAAAGACCTGGAAGCTATTGAAAAAATGGGCCACTTTTTTCACTAAAATATTCAACAAAAATACAAATTCTACCGGAATCCGATGGGGACTGCTGTGTCTCGTTCAGCCAGTATAGGAGCACATTTGGGAGCGATTTCGAGTCAATCGGCCAAACGACCTGGGAGCTATTGAAAAAATCGTCTGATATTTTCATGAAAAATGGTGACTTTTCTTTAAAATATTCATGAAAAATATAAATTCCTCTAAAATCCAATCAAAACTGCTGTGTCTCATTCTACCAGTATAGGACCACATTTCTGATCGATTTCGAGTCAAACAGCCAAACGACCTGGGAGCTTTTGAAAAAATCGGGTGGTGTATTGGCTAAAAATTGCGACTTTTATTTAAAATATGCTTGAAAAATCCAAATTCCACTAAAATCCAATAAAAACTGCTCTGTCTAATTCTACCAGTATGGGACCACATTTCTGATCGATTTCGAGTCAATTGGCCAAACGACCTGGGAGCTATTGAAAAAATCGGGTGGTGTATTCGCTAAAAATGGTGACTTTTCTTTAAAATATTCATGAAAAATCCAAATTCCACTAAAATCCAATAAAAACTGCTGTGTCTCATTCTACCAGTATAGGACCACATTTCTGATCAATTTCGAGTCAATTGGCCAAACGACCTGGGAGCTATTGAAAAAATCGGGTGGTGTATTCGCTAAAAATGGTGACTTTTCTTTAAAATATTCATGAAAAATCCAAATTCCACTAAAATCCAATAAAAACTGCTGTGTCTCATTCTACCAGTATAGGACCACATTTCTGATCAATTTCGAGTCAATCGGCCAAACGACCTGGGAGCTATTGAAAAAATCGGGTGGTGTATATGGGTAAAAATTGTGACTTTTCTTTAAAAT
Organism: Pagrus major; assembly: GCF_040436345.1. NCBI lineage: Eukaryota > Metazoa > Chordata > Actinopteri > Spariformes > Sparidae > Pagrus > Pagrus major. The sequence continues at coordinate 25,184,670 of NC_133224.1, read as the reverse complement.
ATTCTTGAAAAATCCAAATTCCACTAAAATACAATAAAAACTGCTGTGTCTCATTCTACCAGTGTAGGACCACATTTCTGATCGATTTCGAGTTAATCGGCCAAACGACCTGGGAGGTATTGAAAAAATCTGGTGGTGTATTGGCTAAAAATGGCGACTTTTCTTTAAAATATTCATGAAAAATCCAAATTCCACTAAAATCCAATAAAAACTGCTGTGTCTCATTCTACCAGTATAGGACCACATTTCTGATTGATTTCGAGTCAATCAGCCAAAGGACCTGGGAGCTATTGAAAAAATCGTCCGATATTTTCATGAAAAATGGCGACTTTTCTTTAAAATATTCATGAAAAATATAAATTTCTTTAAAATCCAATAAAAATGCTGTATCTCATTCTACCAGTATAGGACCACATTTCTGATTGATTTCAAGTCAATCGGCCAAAGGACCTGGGAGCTATTAAAAAAATTGTGTGGTGTTTTGGCTAAAAATGGTGACTTTTCTTTAAAATATTCATGAAAAATCCAAATTCCACTAAAATCCAATAAAAACTGCTGTGTCTCATTCTACCAGTATAGGACCACATTTCTGATCGATTTCGAGTCAATCGGCCAAACGACCTGGGAGCTATTGAAAAAATCGGGTGGTGTATTCGCTAAAAATTGCGACTTTTCTTTAAAATATTCATACAAATTCCACTAAAATCCAATAAAAACTGCTGTGTCTCATTCTACCAGTATAGGACCACATTTCTGATTGATTTCGAGTCAATCGGCCAAAGGACCTGGGAGCTATTGAAAAAATCGGGTGGTGTATTCGCTAAAAATGGCGACTTTTCTTTAAAATATTCATGAAAAATCCAAATTCCACTAAAATCCAATAAAAACTGCTGTGTCTCATTCTACCAGTATAGGACCACATTTCTGATCGATTTCAAGTCAATTGGCCAAACGACCTGGGAGCTATTGAAAAAAACGGGTGGTGTTTTGGCTAAAAATGGTGACTTTTCTTTAAAATATTCATGAAAAATACAAATTCCACTAAAATCCAATAAAAACTGCTGTGTCTCATTCTACCAGTATAGGACCACATTTCTGATTGATTTCGAGTCAATCGGCCAAACGACCTGGGAGCTATTGAAAAAATCGGGTGGTGTATATGGGTAAAAATGGTGACTTTTCTTTAAAATATTCATGAAAAATCCAAATTCCACTAAAATACAATAAAAACTGCTGTGTCTCATTCTACCAGTATAGGACCACATTTCTGATTGATTTCGAGTCAATCAGCCAAAGGACCTGGGAGCTATTGAAAAAATCGGGTGGTGTATTCGCTAAAAATTGCGACTTTTCTTTAAAATATTCATGAAAAATCCAAATTCCACTAAAATCCAATAAAAACTGCTGTGTCTCATTCTACCAGTATAGGACCACATTTCTGATCGATTTCGAGTCAATCGGCCAAACGACCTGGGAGCTATTGAAAAAATCGGGTGGTGCATATGGGTAAAAATGGTGACTTTTCTTTAAAATATTCATGAAAAAATCCAAATTCCACTATAATCCAATAAAAACTGCTGTGTCTCATTCTACCAGTATAGGACCACATTTCTGATCGATTTCGAGTCAATCGGCCAAACGACCTGGGAGCTATTGAAAAAATCGGATGGTGTATTGGCTAAAAATGGCGACTTTTCTTTAAAATATTCATGAAAAATCCAAATTCCACTAAAATCCAATAAGAACTGCTGTGTCTCATTCTACCAGTATAACAAGACATGTCGGCATTGATTTGGAGTCGATGGCTCAAATGACCTGGGAGCTATTGAAACAATCGGGCGGTGTATTCGCCAAGAATGGTCATTTTTCATTAAAATATTCTTGAAAAAAAGAAATTCCACTAAAATCCAATAAAAACTGCTGTGTCTCATTCTATCAGTATAACAAGACATTTGGCCATTGATTTTGAGTCGATGGCTCAAACGACCTTGGAGCTATTGAAAAAATCGGGCGGTGTATTCGCTAAAAATGGTGACTTTTTTGAAAAAATATTCATGAAAAAAAGAAATTCCACTAAAATCCAATAAAAACTGCTGTGTCTCATTCTACCAGTATAACATGACATTTGGCCATTGGTTTTGAGTCGTTGGCTCAAACGACCTGGGAGCTATTGTAGAAAACGTACGGAAACAGTACGGAAAGTGGTATGTACCTGAAACTTTGGTTCTAGGGCATTTGGAGGGCTCTGAGTCGATTGGGCATGGTCCCAAATCCATCCGATTTTGGGTCAAATGACTTGGAAGCTATCGAACAGACAGCAATGTTTTCATGAAAAAAATCCAATAAAAACAGAAGTGTCTCATTCAACCAGTGTCAGAATACATTTTGGCTTCGATTTTGAGTCAATGGATCAAATGACCTGAAAAATGACCTGAAAGCTTTTGAAAAAAGTGTCATTCGCAATTCTGTCCTATTTTATAAAGAATTATGTGTTCATTATATGTTTCAAAAAATATTCCTTGGATTCCTCTGTGTACCACTAGAGTAAACTCACATACCACCACAGTTTCGCCGGGGTGGCCCAGTTCAAGAGTCCCATCCCAGTGGAAGCGAAGTTGAATGAAAAAAGGATTAAGGACTTCAGAATCTTAGAAAAAATCAGCAAGAAAAAGTAAAACCACTTCTGATGTAAAAGTCTCAAATAGATTAGTTAGTTTGTTAATAGTGTGTAACCCATGCCTCATAGCAAGTCTTTAGCAACAATTCGCTACAGGACTGCTTTAAAAATGAAGTCCTGTAGGCCTTTTTCCCACCTGACATCATTAAACTTATCATAACAAGAAATGTTGCAAGCAACATCACTGGTGTCTCTTCTATTGAAGTCTCCCAGGTAGATATGACAGTGTGACAGTGAACAAGCACAAACAATACCAGGACCCTGAAGCTAAATAGAATGATTGATTGATGATCATGATTCATTTTATTATTTACATCTGTGTTTTTACCTACTGTGACATGTCAACTTGTCTCTGGTGAAATGAGCCTGTAAAGTTTTGCATATGTGTTGTATAGAGTAACTATTTTTCCAAAGGCTGACAGTAACAGCAAGTAGATTAAAAGATAATATAATGAAGTACAATTTTAATGGACTTGGACTTTAATGGCTCACTTTAGTGTATGCATATATTTTTTATTGCATGCACGCACATTGTTATTATGTGTCCTCAGATATTGAGATAGGGCATGGCGGCATTCAGTCTGGCCTCCAGTAACCTCCAAGGAAGGAGCCTGGCAGATGTTTCATGTGTCCACTTCTAGTTAAACACGTACACAAAGTCTGGCAAGATCCCATTGTTCATGCCAACAAGAATGAGTCATACGTAAGTATAATATAATAATATAACAGGAAGGAAGGTAAAGGTGGAAGCCTCCTTTTTGCTGTTCTACACCCGACACTAATTTTATCAGTCAGCCGTAAACTGTACGAGTTAAATTGACTGGTCTCTAAAAGCGGGAGAAAGGACCCCATTGGTCGAGAACCACTTAGAAGGGAAGTATAAGCCAAAAAAAGTGTAAATATGAAACTACATTTTGCTATATCCTCTGGTTCCATGCTCTGCAGACTGTGGTGCTAATTTTCTGTCAAATAAAGAATAAAGGACAAGAGGACCTCTCACTGTATTTATTTTAATTTTATTATTATTGTCAAAAGTTATTCTACCACAGTATCCTGTCAGTTCACACACTTTAATTGCCAATTTGTGTTACTGACCGTGCCCTTTGAAATGCAAAGTACAAGCAAGATTTAAGTAACAGAGTAATACATGTTGAAAGATCTTGTTTGTTCAACAAGGCAACAAACTTTTTCTACCAATATACTAATAAACAGTGGGAACATATGACAGAATAACAATGGTTAGTTACATTCTAATGTGCTTACTCATCATAATCAGTTCATCAACAGTCCAACAGTCCAACCTGTTCAGCAGCTTAGCAGTGAGAATATGATAGGCGTAGCTGTAACAGGCGAGTCAGTCAGACAAAAAGACAGGGAAAGCTTCAGTACGATTCATACTCACAGCGCACACCAGACTTCAGTGTTGTAAGTATATTTTCTAACATTCTTCTTTTATCAATTGAAGACCAAATTTTCTATAAATAATGTATATGCTTACAATATAGGACTAATCTTTCAGAATGTTGAAAAAGTCTGAGCTGGGCAAGTACGCAAGTTCTTACTTGACCTTGATGGCTGAAACGTGCAGGAATGTCTCATCCTCCTCTTGAGTGCCTTAGACTTTTTTAACAAGTCTGAACAAATAAGATCCCCAAACTGAAGCACATCAGAGGGATACAGTTTTCCAGATGAGCAGCACTCCCTGCATTCTGTTTCTAATCATGATTATTCCTGTTTATAATGTTTTCTTCTTCATCAGTGAGGATGATCCGTTCGTATCATCACTACTTTCAGAACTTTTTACTTACAGATGCAAGTTTTTACTATTGTAGTTCCTTGTTGAACTGAAGATTTCCTATATGAACATTGAATTCTGGTTGACAGCCTGAATGAGGTAGCTCTAAATCGTAGTTGTCAGTATCGGTCAGGGTGTGGCACATACAGTATACTTCTGTCATGAACAATGATCTAAACTTTTACGTGCAAATACTTCACTTGGTCAACAGTGAAGATGATGTTGACATTTGATACAATGGAGGCAGATCAAATGTTGAGTAACATATTCCCAAGTGAGTCCAGTTACTTTAATGCAGAGCAAAAAGAAGGAAAAGAGATAGAACAACATATTTTCAAGTCATCTAAAATCATGACGTCATACTCTTTCAATCTAAAGTGTGCACATGTCCAAATAATGAATTTGCTCAACAGTGAAGGTTATAGTGAACATTTAATGGAGAGCGATCTAATGTAATATCAGTAACATACTGACAAACCTCAGCAGCAATGTTTTTCTTTCCTAGAAAAAAATAAGTGGTTATTCTGGATAGTAACCAGGCCTCATTGTGAACAGGTAGTGTATTTACTTTAGTAGAAAGTGAGAAGTTGTGAACGTGTTTTTTTTTTTTTTTTGGTTGCACTGATTTTAGTTTGTCACTTTAGATGATTGAAATGATTGCAGATTGCAGATAAAACACAATGATAGATTAACCTGTGCCATATTTGAATTACACAACACATCCTGACACCTTGGCAGCTTGTCTTAAGTTTAAAATGGCACCAAATGTTGTAACAACTATATCATGAATTTGTCTTATTCACAGTTACCCTGAAGAAAAGAAATGGATGTCTTCGCACCACTACAAGTCACAGTGTCCCCAACAGTGACACATCCTATAATACAGTGTGTAAATGAAAACAACCTCGAGGAGCTCAAAATATTAGTAAACAAGAACAACATAAACGAAGTTTACCCATGCAGAGAGTGGAATGACTATATTACCCCACTGATTGCTGCTGTTTTACTTTCCAAGTGGGAGATTTTTACTTTCCTGTTGGAGCAGGGTGCGGACCCAAACATTGCTTCCCAAAATGACTTGACACCTTTGCATTATGTCTCACTATCAAATGACAAATCGCTTGTTTTTGTGGACACCTTGCTTGAAGCGAATGCTAATCCAAATGGATGGAATATCCGTGGACTACAGCGATTCACACCACTGCAAACTGCTGCCATCAGTGGCAGGGATGATGTCATGAAAAAGCTAAGCTCTGCCAGTGCACTGGTGACACTTTTACCTGACACTGATCCTGAACATATTACTAACAATGAAAAAATATGTCAGATGGTTCACAACCTTGCATCGGAAGGAGATGAATTATGCTGCAAAATCAGATACTTCTTGGATCTGGAAACTGCAATGCAAAGAAAACCACCTGAAGAAGTGTTAAAAACGTTTGAGTGCCACATGCTGCGGGTGGATCCTCAGACCCATCTGACCATTATTGAAATGCTCTTTAATTTTACTGGACGAGGTAAAGAAAAATACAGCCAGGGAAGTATCAAATGGCTGAAGGACACTGAAAATGTCAACACCTACATTGTAGGTGCAGTCAGTCGCCTTCCAAACATCCCAAAGACAGAATTAAAGAGGTCAATTGATTGTTTGCATGCAGTTTTCTGTACAATGGAAGAGATAGCAAATGAGCAGGCACAATCTGTGATCCCCGAACTGCTGGACCACCTTTGCTCATGGGTGATATCTGATATATTGCAAGCTGTTCTGCAAACACTGTATGTGATAACACAGAAAACAAAAGGCACAAATGGCTGGGATCAAAGCTTTGTCAAGAAGTTATGCAAAAAAATTGCTCCTTTTGTAAAGGACCATCACCCCTCAGACATCAGAATCTACACATATGGTGTATTTGCAAATTTACTTTCAGTTGAACATGCTGTTAATATCTTTACATCAGTGGGGATAACTGCAGTGCCTGAGGACATACTGATGTCTGCAGATATTACCAACAATGACAAGCTAAAAGAAGTTCTCAGACGACTGAAAAATCATTTCAGCAGACCAAACTTGGAGAGTGACGACTGTTCAGCTTCACCTGGGTCCAGAAAAAAGAAGGAAAAGCCACAAGAGCAAGAAGACCAAAATGATGAAGTGTCCTCTGCTACAACTGATCTGACACGATTACACCTCAATACTTTGATGTTGACAGACAAATGGCTACAAATCAGCAAGCGGTGGAGAGAAAAAATAGAGAAGCTGGTAAACACTGATGGAAGCAAAGTAACCAGAATTGGGAGCATGATTTATGTGAATGATGCAGAGTTCCGCATAGCGAAGGGCAGTGATGGTACTGAAGTCTTCTTAGGGCTGAGAGATGATGGCACTGAGGTTGCTATTAAGAGAATGACTAAAAGCAACTATCAGGAGCTGAAGACTGAGGAAGGATTTCTACGACTTCCAGAACTTGATCATCCATCTATTGTACGATACATTGACTTTGCACAGGATGAGAACTTTGGATATCTTGGTCTTCAGCTTTGTGAATACACCTTGGAAGAATACATCCAAAACAATGATGGTGGTCTGCTGAAAGGAAAACTTGTCAAACAGGTTCTGAAGAGTTTAAAGGTGCTTCATTTCCAAAATCCACCAATTTTACATCGTGATCTCAAACCACAGAATGTTTTGATTGGTAAGAAAAGTTTAAAATATTAAAAATAACACCAATAATTGAATTTATAAGTATGAAACATAATTTTAATTCCCAAGTTTGTCTTCTTTGATTTGTCCTGCAGATGTTACTGGGAGGGCGAGATTAGCTGATTTTGGCATAAGTAGACAGTTATCCACAGGACAAACAACTTGTCGCACAGGCAGAGCAGGAACAAAATGCTGGATGGCCAGGGAGACCTTAACAGAAGAAGCTGGCATACGATACAAGCGGAGCACTGATGTACAGGTCAGTTTTACTGCTATTTAAACTCAGTTGATGACTTGGAGAAAATACTTCCTATATTGCAAAACTGTTTTTCTTAATTCTCAAGGTGGCAGGGATGCTGATTTATTATATCCTCTCCGGAGGACACCATCCTTTTGGCAACAAACCCTTTGAATGTGAGTACAACATTCATAAAGGTTTGTACACGTTGGACCTTGTTAAAGATGTGGTGGCAAAGGATCTCATCGAGTGGATGATCGGTGAAGAACCAAAGAACAGACCTACAGTGGAAGAATGCTTGAGTCATCCCTTCTTCTGGAAACCTGAAAAGTGAGGAAGAACACCTGAATGATAGATTGATTGATGAATTAAATTCCTGTTTCTATTTTCATTTCATTTTGAGCAGTCATCTGGTTGGTCTCAAATTGCGGTCGAGTGAAATATTGTACCTTGAATACCACTTGACCTGAAACACCCATCCAAACACTGTTGCAGACCACGTACATCCCTTGTACTTATTGGAGATGGTGTTTGTTAAAGGCCTCTAAAAAGCAGATATAACAACTATATATCATACATATATATCAAGCTGGGGACACAGAGGATGTGGAAGTGCAGCGAAGCGCTGCTCACATCCTTTCAGCTCCCGTGTTAACCAATTGGGAAGATCAGACAGAGCACACATGCCTAACAGTGTGCATGCTCAGTCATGTAGGCAGGTTTGTGTAAAACTCCCTGTCATGCCTAGTTAGGGGTTATGAAATAATTTGACAACTCCTGTTTTGTCGGTTTCAATCTCTAACACCATTTTCAATGAGTATTATATGATATTTTTTAAGGTCTCTTCTCTTTATTTTGCAATTCAAATATCCAAAAGTAAACTGTTTTTCAGGAGAGTTGAATACTTGAGAAGGACTGGCAACAGAGAGGAGGTGGCAAAGTATTCAAATGCTGCCCCGGAACTGATTTGTTCAATGGAACAACACGCCAGGGATGGATCTTTCAAACAGTGGAAAAATAAGGTGACTGCAACATAAAAACTGTAACTTCTGTAATTCTTATTTCTGCTTTATGTCTAATTATATTTTTCTTTGCAGTTTCCACCAGAGTTGGTCCAGAAGATGGAGGGCAAGAACAAAGCCTACCCTGACCACATACTGGGACTATTGCGCTTCATCCGAAACCTTCATGAGCACTAGTGAGTTAATAGTGATGCAGGGCCTTAAAATGTCACTAATTTCTTAAATATAATAATATATATATAATTTATAATAATTTATAAACACTGAAACAATAATTATATACTGAAGAGAGTTATGTGGTTCAGTCATTTTAAAAGACAAAAAAGTACATCTTTTAGACACGTCTTAATAATGTCTATTACATTCCACTACATGCTGATACTTTGCACCTACTGTATATCCACTTGGACCATGAGGTCAGAAGTGTCTTTCACAAACTACATCTTTCAAACATTTCTATGTCAGGTTTTTAATACTTTGTAATAAAATGTTCCTTTTCCTTTGCAGTGCCAAGGAAGCAGCCCAACTTGATTTGATGTCAATGTTTCCTGATCTCTTTGGATGTGTTTACAAGTTTGCCAAGGTACAAGGGTGGAATTCGGAGACCCCCTTGAAGGAAATGTGTTAAAGAGAAGACATCACCACCAACTTTGTGATGCAGTCCACAAGCCTTGAGGAGCAATTCACACTCCTCAAGGTTCAAGAGCCAGTGACTTGAAGTGAAGTTGACTTAAAAAACACCTACAGACTTTAAGAGTGGGTCAGTGTTTGCTACCTTTTCAGGCCTTGGAAAAACTTCCAGACTCTCTTGATAGTATTGACAGAGAATTGACACTGACCGAGTTACCCATATTGTTTGCCTCTATGTGCTTATAGACTGTGTCATATGCATTGCTGTTTAAGTTTTCAGTATGTTTGTGCCCATATGTACATGCTACGACCAAATCTTCCCTGGCTACACCTTTGTGTTGTATTAAATTCATGTGCTGAAGTGAGGACAATTGTGTCATCTCATTTAAGACTAGAATATTTCCACAAAATCCTGTTTTAAGTTTGGCCCTATGAGCTAAATTTCAGCATTTTTGTGATTCTCTCCGTGTGTATTCTAAACCTCACCAATCGCTCATTTTTCACCGGATTGGGTTCAAATTTGCCCTGAACATCCAAGTGACATTCAGGAAACTTGGCAACATTCATTCATTTAAATAGTTGTTGCTGAATGGTTACAGTAATCAAATTAATAACAGGAAGCCTTTTTTTCTTTTTTTTTTACCAGAATTAAGAATCTATCAAAAACTTAAAAAGTATTTGGAGTGCAGCTATATGATTTTAGACATTCCCATGAATTTAATAGAAGTTTCACCATGATTTTATTCCAGAAAATCCATGGCATGAACTGGGGGGCCCTATGGGAGTTGGCGTGGAATGACCCTAATGCAAAATGAGAATTAAGGCCACGGCCATTAAACTTAAAAATCGTAAAAGCTTAAGTGAAGATAAATAGAGCATTAAAAAAAAAAGTAAGTTAAAATATGCTATGTGACGTATACTCTCACTGTGTGCTTTTATTTTGAAGGAGACATTCAATTTCCGTTTCAGGGGGGCGCTCAGGTGCTTTATTTCTGAATGAAGCAGGCTGCCCACTGTTTCAAATCTAAAACTTCAAATTTAAATGTCTATTATTGCTCAATCTAAGGTTCCTAAACGATCTGCACCGGAAGTCGTATCCGTTTTCATTCCGCGAGACTTGACAGCAGAGGCGGAAAAAAAAGTGACGTTGCAGCAGATAAACAAACGGAGGAGAGGCACCTCGGGCGGAGGCAGAGAGGCGCCCTGTATCCTGACATTTAGTAAATATAAATATATATACATATATATATATTGGGATAATGCAGACTTCCAAGAGGAGTGAGGGTGACTGGCAGGGGCTCGTCAGCGAGGTAAGAGAGCGACGGAGACCGTGAACAGCTGTTGCAGAGACGGACTGATTTTTACAGAAGCTCCCTTTCTGTCCATATGGAACGAGCTGTTAGCTTAATAGACAGAGGAGCTGGTTAATATCACACAGAAAACTCTTATCTTTACGTCTTCAGCTAAAGGCTAAACATTGATTGATGAGACAGGGTTAGCATGCTACTTTGTCAGGCCGACAGCATCCGTCTCCGAGTGTGTAGGTTACAGTAACAGTCCTGCCCACCTCTGAACACGCATGGTGCCGTACAGAGCAGATATAACCCACCTGTGGGACCGCGTTTACCTCCTAACACTGCTAGCACACGTTCATTTAAAGCTAATGAGTAAAAGTCGACCTGTGTGGGTTTATTAAAAAGAGACAGGTGCATTTTGCAGGTGAAAAGGCAATGTAAGCCAATAACGACGTAAGTAGCGTAAATGTAAGTATTAAAACAAAAAACAGCGTTTATATTTACATATATTTAGTTTAAATATAGTTATTAAAACGCTCAAATCAATAGCTTTGCAATGCGGAGTGAAACACCACACCTGATCAAGGCAGGGCTCATTAATCCAGTTACTCAAAATCAAATTCCTGTCAAAATAAAAGTCGAATATTTAGATATTGTTGCAGCTTTCAGGGACTGTTTATGTAGCCATGATTAAGAATGGACGTCCGCCCTATAGATGCAGGACATGCCAGGTTGATAAAAGAAGAAAAAATAAAAATAACTGCCAACTATTTTGTTAATTGATTAATCATTTTGGTCATATTTTTTTTAAAGTAAAATTGCTAAAAAAAAAAAATAATAAAAATAAATCACACAGTTTTTGTCATAGTCATGGAATATAATCATTATTCATAATTATTAACAATCCATTAAGTGAGAGAATAGTCATCTGTTTAAAAAATCATCAGCTGCTTTGCATAAGGGATTAGTATGGTTGTGCTACAAACCATACAAGCTTTACTACACACTACTCCTCCTGCACATCCAGCTCCATGGCAGCTGCTACTATTTAATTTGGTTATGAGCTGGTCTGACCGCTATCAAGGTTTACTCTGTTCCTTCTGCTGCGTCTTATCTACACTTAAAACACTTGGCTCCGGTGTGTGTTTATCCACCTGTAGTGAACTGATCTGTTACAGCTCAGTCATTTGACCCATTTCCATCCCAAATTCAGGTCTGTTGGAGATTATAAGGCAAATAACAAGGTGTAATGATTAATGGATGTTATGTACAGGCCTGTTATTAAATTTATTCACATTTTCACGTTTCATATGACTGATTATGTCACTGCCCTCTGTTCTGTCCTTGTGTTTGCCATTTGTTGTAGTTCCTGGTGTGTAAACGCAAGCTGGAGAGTAAGAAAGAAGCCCTGCTCATTCTGTCCAAGGAGCTGGATACGTGTCAGCAGGAGAGAGACCAGTACAAGCTGATGGCCAACCAGCTGAGGGAGCGTCACCAGGGACTCAAGAAAAAGTACAGGGAACTTATTGTGAGTGGCTCAAAGTTTCAAGGTGATGTTATTTGTCCACATGTAGAGAATTTGTCTTTATAACTCTTTTATTAGTACCATCTAATGAAGCAGTCAGTGCATGATGTAACATAATAATTGTATTAGATGATTTTTCTTGTGTAACTCTTTTTATCTTATAGGACGGTGACCCCTCTTTGCCGCCAGAGAAACGCAATCAAGTAAGTTGTCGTTGATGATTTCGAGGACTGTCTTACTGCTTGCCTTCATTATGTTATAGTGTTATTATCATGGCATGGTTGATTCAAACTTCTCTCTCCTTTTCTATGTTGATTTTGAAAAGTAAGGATGACCTGAGATCAAATCAAATACAGGATCTCACCGTCAAACAAAGACAGACAGTCTATTTGCAGCTTGTAGACTTTTTATTGGACAAGACATGTTTCCTATACCAGATAATTATGGTTTGGATAAATGATACGGTGCGTGTGTCTTGTAGTAGTCCTGTAAGGACTCTGCCTCGTGGTGCTTTCAAGGGCACTCCGACAGCCACATGTGAAGAGTTGGCTGCTGCATTGCTGGAGTCTTGCTTTATAGAGGACAAACAACAAATTAGTGCTGTGAAGACAATGCAAATTACATCTCTTTTTATACATACATTTGTACATTGGTTGAAGAAAAATGTCATTGGTGAATTGAAATCTGCACTGAAATAAATACTCTGCATGTGATTTTAAAAAGGAATGACTGAGAGAGGTGTTTTTTTAGTTGTGAATTGGGGAATATTTAGAATTATATTTTGTTTATTATAAAATACTGTATTATACACTTTTTGTAAGGTTTCACATACTAAGTGTCAAAAATTTACTTTACTTCTTAGCTATGATTTTACTGATGTCAAGATATTGTGAAATTAATCATGTCAAGTATATATACCATAGCAAAGACATAACTGTGTGTGTTGTTGCCCAACATAATCCTTCTATCTTTGTCCTTGCGATCTTTTGATCTTGAAAATTGATTTAGTCCAGTGTTTGTTGATGCATGATGCATTCAAAAGCTGTTAATAAAAGCAGTCATTTAATGTATGTTATCAATTGTTCCTGTAAGTGGAGGAAGTGATACCCTAATTGAATGAGTTATATCGGTGGAGTTGGACCTTCCACATGATGGATCAAGTGGCCTGTCACCTGCTGCTTTGCAATTTTAGACTGTGTTGCTTTTCTGTTTCTTTCTCCTTCACTTTATTCACTCCTCTTCTCCTCCTTCTCCTCAGAGTGAACCTGGCTCAGCTGTTGAGAGACTCGAGAGAACGAGCAAAACAGCTTTCCGAGGAGGTGAAGGAGCTGACTCAGAGGCTTGCGGAGGCCCAGGGGGATAACAAGGTGAAACTTAAAAGCAATTTAACGTGACCCTCTCCCTCAAAAAGTGAGTAGAATGTGCTTTAGAGAAGCAGTGAATTGTACATGTTTCTTTTTTTACCACAGCTCCTGAGGATGACCATTACTCGACAGAGGTTGGGGGATGAGGAGGTGGGGGCACGCCATTTCCCCGCGCATGAACGGGAGGATCTAGTTCGACAGCTAGAGAGAGCGAGCCTACAGGTTCACACATTTCCTTTTTGTATTTTTTTATTAAAAAAACAAACAAAAACAAACAAGAAAAACAGCTAAAATTTAGATCACATTTGCACATGCACATACCTCAAAAACATCAACATTTAATTCTTGGTCTCAGCCTGTCAAGAGCCAACGATGAAAGGCTGAACTGTTACAGCTAGCCCTATTTGACTGCACTGACTTTTCCAGGGGCCCAGGAACCCTTTCTGGAAGTAAGAAACCTTAACGTACCTAGGGCAGACAGGGGACTAAATTTAGTTCCTCAGCCCTGGTATCAAATCTGACGAGACACAGACATTTCTGGGGAGTGGTCATTGACAGTGCTAGCGAGGCGTGTGTGTCTTTCTTTTGTGCTGTTGTGTTGAAAAGTTTGTGAAGCATCCAGGTTTTAGAATTTTTAGCTTCTTCTTGTTTTTTAGTGGCCAAACACGTGAAATCATACAAGGAATTTGACTGTTTTGTTTTGAAAAGGGTATTAGTGATACTGAGAGAAATCCTTTGCAGATTTCTTTAAAAATACACCATTCATTCGCATTGTGTTTCACACAGCCATGCCTCATTTCTGGAACTATTCTCGCCTCATGCCTATCGTCACGCGCCACAGTGTTTGCGGTTTTTTGAGGCATTGCTGGTGTTGTTTTGGATTTTATTATTTTGATGAAACATACTTTTCCCTCCTTTAAACCAGCTGCTGCAGTGTTCTTGAACGAGGTACCCTAATTTCTAGCTGCTCTGGTGGAGCCCACTCACTCATCTGAAAACAGTAGATGTGCTCCTAGGTTGCTGATTGCTGAAAACAGTGTAGGCATTCTCAGCAAACTTTACTCTAGTAAACAAAGCTTTTAAATATCTTTTCAGTGGCTTCTCTTACGAATGTTTTTTTGCCTGGTTACCTTTTACTAGATGGAGGAAATGGAGCACAAACATGAAGGCTTCTGACAGACGAGCTGCAGGATGTGAAGTCGGAGCGAAATGTGTTCAGGGACAAGGGCCTACCGAGTAAACGTGGAGCTCAACCACATCTTGGGCAACCGTGAGGCACGCATCATTGATGTGGATGCCCTCTGCATGGAGAACAGGTAAGTGGGGCTTAAAAAGCAGATATCTACCTCACAGAGCCCTCCTCAATAGTCACACTTGTTTCAAGCCTGATACACGTCTAGTTTTTCTAAAATTAGTATTTTCACATTTTTAACAAAAAACCCAGGTTTTTTAAGAAGTGCACCAACTTGGTGACTTCATTTTCAAATTTGTACCGAACAAACCTTCAGGTCACGCATTGTTTTTATTCTCAATTATATCACTGAGCTGAGACTAATACAGCAATATGTCAGTGTGTCGTGGAGCCATTCTATACTTTGTAATGTTAAGCCAACACAATAAATCTTTTTTATATATCATATTAATATACACCGATCAGCTACAACATTAAAACCACTGACAAGGTGAATAACATTGATCATCTCATCACAATGCGATGTTCTGCTGGGAAACCTTGGGTGCTGGCATTCATGTGAATGCCACTTGACATGCACCACCCATCCAAACACTGTTGTGGACCAAGTACACCCCCCTCATCACAACAACACTACCCAATGGCAGTGGCCCCCCCAGCAGGACAATGTGCCCTGACACACGGTAAACACTGCTCAGGAACAGCTCGAGGAACACAATAAAGGGCCCAAGGTGTTTGACCGGGCCTCCAAATTCCCCAGATCCCAATCTGATCGAGCATCTGTAAGACGTGCTGGAGCAGGTCTGATCCATGGAGGCCCCCACCCCCCAACATACAGGACCCAGAGGATCCACTATAAAACGCCCTGGTGCCAGACACCACAGGACACCCTCAGAGGTCTTAAGTCCATGTCTTGACAGGTCAGAGCTGTTTTGGCTGCACAAGGAGGAACCTTCACAATAATAGGCAGGTGGTCATAATGTTATGCCTGATCGGTGTATTGTATCATAGGAAAGCTGAAACATTTTCTTTTACATTTGCTTTCTATTTCCTTCTAATAATTTAAATGTATTTGATTTAATTAATTAATTCAATTATTACTATATTTTTTTTATTAAACTAATGAATAGATCTATTTTACTGCTATTTTATTGACTTAATCTTTGTTAAAACAATAACACAGAGGTTTTTTTTTCTCCTCCCCACTACTTAAAATGGTCATGGGGGGTGATATGTATGTGGTGGCAACCTGCCAAATAAAGAACTGTAACAAGGTACAAGGTAATTAATTGTCATTATACACAGGGTTGCATTACCATATGGAAGTTCATAAGCTCGAAGCTTGAATTTGTGTCGAGGTAATGTTGGTCAGCATCTTCACCTCAAAAGTTTGACGTCAGGGAAACACTGCCCGTCAACGTTTGACTGTGTCTGAACACCAAGCATCGATGTTTTAAACACAGAGTCCACCTCTCCTCATCCAGCTGTGGTCCTGTGCTCTGTCCGCTCAGAACACGGTCCAACCATTGAGTGCAACAGCGACCTGACATTAGCCAGGAGCAGCCTCAAGACCAAGCTGAATTAGCATGGCTCTTATTCCGACTTAATCCAAAATACCTGCTTTCGTCTGCCATAGGCGATACATGTTTTAGCAATGAAGCTGAAAAAATTAAAGTTAAAAATGTAGCATAATTCGGTGGAGCTACCAGCCAGTGCATCTTCATGCACCACCGTTGCTATAGTAAGGATCTGTCTTTCTGTGAGTTTATTCATAGCACTTGCAAATGGGCCTTAGCATCCAGAGATCAATGGACCCACAGCAAAGAGCAACGAGCTGCTATCTGTGTCTGTTCTTTACTCAACAAAGTGAGTATGAGGGGAAAGGGCTGTCATAAAACTGACACAAATAGCTAAGCAACCTGCAACTGCCTTGTCTTAACCACAGGTTTCTGTTTAGCTGGGACTATGGCCCTAGTTTTTGTGAAGTGCAGAGGAACTGAGTCAGACACAGTATTCTCCACCGACTGATGCCCTTTTGACAAAGCAACAGAGTGTTGGACAAAGATCAAGCAGTTTAAAATACATAAAATATATTATTTTGATGTTCTTTCCAAGTTTGTTATTCAGAATATTCATGATTTTCTGAGTTTCAACTAATAGTTTCAGCTATTAGTGTCTGTTACTGCATGTACATATCTGATTGTGATCTTTGTTACTGCAGGTATTTGCATGAGCGTTTTAGCCAACTACAAGAGGAGGTGAACCTGCTGAAATCTAACATCATGAAGTACAAGGTAGGAAGGAAGGAATGCCTCTGTTAAAGTGGAAATGTACAGCTGCTTTTTGATGAAATTAATTGATTTCACAAAATCTGTATTCTTATGTATGTGCACAATGTAAAAGTGGTTGCTTTGATTTGAAATATTTATCAAACATGGCAAGGGGAGCTTTATTCTCTTGTTTTTCCCTCTGCACAGACGGCTCTCGAGAGGAAGAAGAACTCCAGCACATATGGGAAATCAAACAGCAGTCCTCTCACTGGAGTCCTCTCAGCCAAACAAGGTGAAAACACAAACTGTTCAGCTCTCTCTGAATTCTCTTTAAACAGATACCAGAGCTGCTGATCTGGAAACTGTTGAAAGAAATAATGTGCGTACCCTTTGTTTTAGAGCATGTAGAGTAGTTTTTGATAACTTAAACTCTGCAACTGATTCTCCCCTCAATATAACATATTGGTTTCTTTCTTTGTTTCTGGCCGCGCCTCATTGCATTATTTAATAACTCCTGTGTTTTGCCGATCCTTCAAGCCATCGCCCGGACACCAGCTGGGTTACTAATTGTATTCTGAGCGGTGGAGAGCACCACTGGCAGGGAAATGAGCCTGCCACGATGACTGACAGCTGCTGGCAGAAGCAGCACAGTGGGCTCCAAAGTTAAAGTTAGGAGACTGTCACCTAGCAGACAGCTGTTTCCGACTTTCCATCTCTGTCTTGCACTTGTCGTGCTGTTTTCCCCATCTCTTGTTTTATTACTGCTTTTCTGTCTTTTATATATATTTTAAATTCGGTGAAAGTTTTATTGGGGTATTATTGGCGGGTTGTAGGTCAGTACCCAGGATATCATAGTAAATGAGGTCAATTTTTTAATTGATGGCGTCATTAACACTTGTAGCTTCAAGTAAAACTCGCTTTACTTTTATTCTCTTCCCTTCATTTTGTCTTTCTTTCCTCATTCTCTACTCTTCATTTTTAGTCCAGGAGATGCTCCTGGAAGAGCAGGGCTGCAGCCTGCCAGCCACACCTCAGTCCATCTCCGACCTCAAGTCCCTCGCTACGGCTCTGCTGGAGACCATCCATGAGAAGAACCTGGTCATCCAACACCAGAGGCACACCAATAGGTAACTCTTCTTTTTTTCACTTTATCTGCCTGACACACTAGGGTAGGGTTTAGTGGCATTTGGCGGTGAGGTTGCAGAATGCACCCAGCTGAACATCCTTTTCCTCACTCTCCCCTACAAGCCAGTAGGGGCTCCATTCTGGACTACTGTAGAAACAACATGGCCAATAATTCTTAGTTTCAGGTGATTTAAAACAAACGCAATGAATCTGTGTGCTCTTGGGACCTACTATACATTAGAGAGAGGGGAAAACCTGTTCACTTTCAGTTACTCTGTATTCCTTAACAAAAACATTACACTGTTTGCTAGCTAGCTAAAAAATGTACTTAGCCTACTCATGATGTTGGAGAAGCTCTAATTTCTCCTCTTTTGAGAAAAATGTGTTGGCTGAATTAATGGAGCAATATGGCCAAATAATAGAAGATAAAAAAAAGGAGAGACAGAGCCCCCTTCAACCTTCAGGTAACACCCTTTGGTTCAATCTTCCTGTTCAGCTCTGTAACAGTTTCTATGATGAACTCTTGAGAGAAATTCAGCAGCATCATACAACTCAGTTGGGTTGAGTCTATTCCTCAACATTCTTCGAGGAATTCGATTATTTTGCTCAATCCATTTAAGAAGGCAGCCATATTAAAAGTTAAGCCTCCTCAAGTTTTAAGTTATTTTAAATTGGGGAAACTGAGGTTTTAATTTAATCTTAATTTTAAGCTTGTTTTAAGTTTGATGCAACATTATTTAAAATTAAAACAGGATTTAATCGGTTGTAAAAATGAATCGTTGTTGGTGCAACCCAGCCATAATGTTTGCTTGCCTGTTCCGAGAGTCCCTCTCCACCTGCAAGGCAAACACTGAACTGTGAAACATGAATACACACAAATGCTATTTGCAGTTCACAAGTCACCTGACCCACCACTCTTGGCCTGCAGGATCCTCGGAAACAGAGTTGCGGATTTGGAGAGGAAGCTGAAGACGCTGGAGGTTTCAGGACTGTGGAGTCTTCCAGGTGGGTCTCAAGAATGAGTGATGAATCTTTCACAAAAAACTAAAACATTTAAAGTGTACTGCAGTCGTGAAACCACCCCTCCGCGATCTCATCTCAGATCAAACACAGTCCAGTTATGAAACAGATACAGAGTAATGACAATAATTTGACAGTAATTCTGCCTTTCATGCTTAAGAATAGGTAAACACTTCTCGTGGATATAAATTATTTTGGTTTTGTGTATAAAGTAGTCATGTTTGTCAATCACCTTACATATATTTATGCCTACTTTTTTTAAGGTTGTCTGTAATCCAGCTAGCAAACAGACATTTTTAAGAAAATGTTGGTAAAAATGATAGCTGCTGTTTTTCTAGTTCGCTGGCTATAAAGCTGTTGGATATGATGAAGAACTTAATTCTACCTCACTGTGAAGTAACTCATCAGTCTCAACCTCTGTATGTATCCACTCTTGCAAAGACTGTGTGTCACTATTTGTGCATCAGCTTTGAGCTAGTGGGTACCTGCAACTGTACCACACCATAAGTAAACATGACCATGTGACTATGGGTGTGTGTGTGAGAGTTTACCTAAAGTAATTTACAGTTAAGTCATGATAAGCTGTGCAATTTCTGAGCTTTCTAATTAATAATTTGCTGTAGAAATTTGAGATGAAGATTTTTGCTCACACTATGCCTCTCAAATCTCTTGTTTTATCATTTATGTCTTTATGAGTAAAAAAAAAAGGTCTTTTCTCTAAATGTTCTTGCTTGCAATATTTCCCTTCTTCTTTCTTATTTAATCTAAATACATTAATAAGGTTTTATGTTTATAACAGTGTGTCTCTCTCTCTCTGGCTGCATCTCAGGCTTGACCTACCGCGTATCCGTGGGAATTGGGAGTATGTATTCCTTCTGCCCCACTTAGCCCATCCGTGCCCTCCACTATGTCATGCCAGGACAAATCTGGGCAGACGCCCAGAAAGCGTGTCACCTCATGCCCACCGTTTACAATGTGTCAACTCCATTGACCACCCGCTCATGTGTCTGTTCACGATAGCATTGACTCAAGCAGGCTGCCTGAATAATACAGACTCATCCCTCTCATCTAAGTGGATCTGTCTTGAATTTTACAAAAATGCCGGGAGGACAGCATGTTTTAAGGGTAGGAGAGACATTTTAAGATTGCACACTATTGTCTTCTGGTTTAAAATGCGCTCAGAATCTCACAGGCAACAATTTGAATCATAAATCATGTGAGAAGAAGATATGTTGCAGACTGTGTTGTCAGACAAAAGAGAATTTAAATTGATAACCAGATTTAGTATTCTTATTTTTTTCTGGGAATTGCACTCAAATTAACGCATTTAGAACATGAGAGTAAAATGAATATTAAAATGTGCTCTCAAAGATGCCAATATACAATTTTTAAAAAATTCCTTCATGTGAGACAGTAAAGAAATACTCCATAAATTCCTCTTAGGGCTGCAACTACAATTATTGTCATTGCCAATCAATCTGTTGATTGTTTTCTCGATTAATTGATTGGTTGTTTGATCTTTAAAATTTTGAAAAATGTCATGCAGTGTTTCCCAAAGCCCATGATGATGTCCTCAAATATACACAACCCATTTTATCATGCTTACCACAATAAACGAGTAAAGAAACCAGAAAATATTTACATTTAAGAAGCTGAAATCATAAAATTTTGACTGTAATCAAAAAATCTCTTAAACTGATTGATTGATTATCAAAATAATTGTTATTATTAATTTAATAGTTGACAACTAGGCGATTAATCACTGTAGCTCCTCCAACTAGTTTAAACTAGCATTCAAAAAACACAATTACATACACCATATCATTTTATTTGCACTTATATACATTTAGCCAACTGTGCTTTAAACAAACCTCCAATAAGAATCTAAACATTTAACAATCTACTAAATGTAAACTGTTTCAAAAATAGTATCCCAAAATTTATTTGCCAGGAGACAAGACAGTCCACTGAGAAAATAGTTCCCCGCATTCCCCACTGGAGGGAGATGTTGTGCCACGTATGAACCAGACAGCGAGGTGGAGGGGCTGCGGCTGAATGGAGGTGCCCTGTCATGAGACCGTCATTCTCACCGCTATAAAACTGACAAGCATCCATTACTGAAAATGATTGCCCACATTACAAACACATTTAGGGGAATGTGCCGTTATTAGGGAATTTGTAGGCGAGGGGCCCAGAGTGCCTGACGACCACGCTGTCCACCACAGTTGGGGAGACAGAAATATAGAGAGAGATGTGAGCGTCTGTGGCCTCGACGTGATTCGAAGTTGGGCTGACGGATATTAAAGGCAAACAGGATGGGATGGAGGGCCTTGGCTGCCTACCTGAGGCCCGGAGAACACTAGAGGTGACTACGTTGGACGAGAGACAGCCAAAAACAATAACAATGCCGTCGATGCAGTGAGTCCGATAAAGTTTTGATTGATAGATCCCCACCAGTCTCGCTGTTCGCCGCACCCCACACGCTGAATGACTGCAAGCTGAAATGTAACACGGCAGGTGAAAGCCTGTCAGTGTGCAGCAGATATTGAAAAGACAGAGGTGGATACAGAGTGCAGAATATAACTGTGTTTTGGTCCAATGACAGACTCTTGTCAGTTAAGAGGTAGGAATTTCCATGTCATCCCAGAGCTCGACAGTGTATATGATCCGGATTGTTGGAGTATCATATATTGTAGAAAAGTCAAGTGTATGCATATACAAGATGAGGAAGAGATGGTTATACGGCTGGACAGGCAGCTGCCAGTCAGCTTCAAAGGAAGTTGGTAGAGCCTCCTGCCTCCTCCTGGGTGCTGGAGACACACTGCTGTGCTCAGTCTGGGTTTGCTCTTCATACCAGTAACCACCACCGTCACCACCGAACTTCTCTAAGTCCTCTTCTCAAAACTTGAAGACTGCGCCAGGATGAAGTAGCAGAGTCTTAAAGCTACTGGCCGGCTATCTGAGCTTAAGGAAGAGAAATTATGATATATCAATACATATATACCATATCATATATGTCAACCATTAACTGAATCACGAACTACTTTGATTATCAATTGATCAGTCTTGAGTAATCTTTTAAGCAAAAATAGGTACATTTCTCTGATTCCAGCTTCCAAAAATGTAAATATTAACTGTTTTTTTCCTCCTCTATGACAGTGAACTGAATATCTTTGGGTTGTGGACAAAACAAGACATTTGAGGACAACTTCTTGGGCTTTTGGAAACACTGACCGACATTTTTCCCCTTTTCTGACAATTTATAGACCAAACAACTAATCGATGAATTGAGAAAATTATCAACAGATTAATCAACAATTAAATTAACCGTTAGTTGCTACGGAAGCCCTTAAGGGCCATGCATTCATACATTTTATTTCGTCCGTTTTCCCATGATAACGAGTTAATTTCATTTGTTTTCTCGAGATCTCGAGTTATTATCTCGAAATAACAACTGCCGTTTTCCCGAGATAACGGGATAATTTTCTCGAGATCTCGAGATAACGAAACTTTGTTTTCCCGAGATAACGATATAATTAATTTGAGATGTGTATATTATCTGTAATAGCAAGGCATAATGCTATTTCAGCCTGTGTCAGGCCTTGATTGAAAAGATATGTGACGTGGTGATCGATATGCTCCTGCTCCTCTGACATTGCTACATTGAATGATGTTTCCTGCAATGATTTAATATACTACATTATCGTTTTGTTTTCTCAAGATCTCAAATGAATTATATCGTTATCTCAGGAAAACAAAGTTTCGTTATCTCGAGATCTTGAGAAAATTATCCCGTTATCTCGGGAAAACGGCAGTTGTTATTTCGAGATAATAACTTGAGATCTCGAGAAAACAAATGAAATTAACTTGTTATCACGGGAAAACGGAGTAAATAAAATGTATGAATGCATGGCCCTTTAGGGCTTCCGTAAGTTGCAGCCCTAGTTACAGTATGAACCTGTTGCTAATACTCAGCTGAAATTAGTTACTACATATCATTGGCTATTTGAAATAATTATGTTACAATTTAAGGGAAAAAGAAACAAGCCTCAGGTCTACTTCCATGTTAGCATCTCTGTGACACTGCCTATGTTATCGTACATCATGCTCAATGCTAACATCAGCATGCTAACATGTTCACCGTGGTAATGCATAGTACATGCATCATTAATTCACCATCTTTGTTTAGAGTTGTTAGCATGCTAACATTGGTTAATTAGCACTAAGCATAAAGTAATGCTGGGGCTAATGAAAATGTCAATAGTTTTGCAATTATTTGGTCACAAACCAAAGAAATGGGCAAATATTGACTGGGGATTATAATTTATCCTGAGGGGGCATGATTGTTTGTACCAAATTTCATGGCAGTCCATCCAGAAGTTATTGAGACATTTCAATCAAAACCACAAAGCTCATTTTGGCACTCAAGGAAAAGTTAGAGGCTCATTAGGATTCGTTGAGAAAGCATTTTTGAGATATTTCAGTCTGGACCAAAGTGGCTGACTATCCTGAGAGCCATGCCACTAAAGAAAACACTAACAAGGTTTGATACTAAACAATCAAACATAAAGATTGATACCACTGTCTCCGTAAAAGAGGTCGATCCAAACAGCCCACCCCACCCTCTCACTCACTGCTCCCACATCAGTGTCAACACTGAGCATCCATAACAATATGGACTGTATTCATAACAATATGGTCTCCGTTCACCATTCATGATTCTCACGCATCGTGTCACCCAGCCATCCATTTTCTCATTCTTCTGTTTGTTTTTGTGCCTCACACTTGAATGGTCAGAGAAAGAGGCCTATTCACAGGGTTTCTGTGAAGGCTGATGTGCACACTTAAAGGGCTTGAGTGTATGCATGTGTCTATGTGAATACAGTTTTGTGTGTGTATTTGTGATGTCTGGTTTTTCGTGCACGGTCTCCTATGAGTAGCATATGGTGTCAGCCTAAGAGGCGTGCAGCCATCACTAATGAAGACAGATGACAGGGAAATGAAGCCACTTCCTGTGAGCACTGCAATGCATACGTGCGTGATGTTTGTATGCACGATACATGTGCTCGGATGAGCTCCATCCAGTCCTGAGATGCTTGAACCTCTAGAACTCTTCATACCACTTACTTTGTGTTTTCGCTGTCGTGTTTGTTACCTCATTGCGGTCTTACAGGGACACGAGACAACATCACGCTGAATGAAAACCTCCAACCGGAGCTTCATCCAACACGTGCCACGTCTCACCCAAACATGCAGCCCACAGTGCAGCTACCCAAAGGTGAGTGTGTCATCGTGTGCAGCTGGCTTCTCCAGCCATTGATAAGAGCACCCACAGCTAACGGCATAAACACTGCAATTAGCCACTGCGTGCTAAACACTCCTTGCTATCTTCCATGCTTAACCCAAGTCCTTTCCCTTCCCGCCTTCACTCCTCTCTGCCTCTCATTGGTGCAAGCTGCCCAAATGCCATGGCATTTTGGAAATGTGAAGCAAATTCTCGCCCGCTGACATTCAGAAACTTCTGCCGTGTTCTCTTTGAAAGGAGGTGGGGGATGGGGGCCATAAATATGGATGCCAGTTCAAGTAATGTTGCTTTCTTCCTGCATTTTCGTGTGTGTGTGTGTGTGTGTGTGTGTGTGTTTGCGTGCATGCGTGCGTATGTGTGGGAAAAGGTGGCTGGGACTCTATGTGCAGTCTTTAACCTTTTTGCCTGCACATCCACAAATATGGGTCAGTAATCCCCAAAGTGAGAGCATATTTTGGCGAAGGAGCAGAACTAAGCTGTTGCTATTGCCGAGATGCGGGGCGTCACACTTGTCTTGCGTCCCCTTGTCTGGGGCACTGCTGCTATATTTAGCCTGTTGCCATGGAAGCACTTCAGTCACATAAGTAATTGAAATAACTTTCTAGTGGTTCAACTCCAAAAGGGGAAAGTTCTCCTTATGTTTTTTCAGCATATTTAAATTTTTCTCACATAAAAAAGACAGCCGTCATGATAAAGGGATCGACTGGCATAGACCTTATTCTGTCAGCATATTGAGATTTATATTGAGTCTTCATCTGGTTTTCATTATAGTGTCTTAATGCAGCACCACATGTATGAACAAGGTTTGAACGTAGCTGTCTGCCCTGACAATCAACAAATCTTTTTCTACTGAGCCCCTTGTCACAGGGCTTTTTAAAGGAAAGGTTCACGCAATAAAAAAAAATGCAGTCATTATTAACTCAACCCTATGCTGATGGAAAGTCGGGTGAAAGATCATAGTCAAACAAAACATTTCTGGAGCTTCACAGCAAAACAGCTGTGCAGCATTTTTCTAAACAACTGAAGTAGATGTAAATAAATATAAAAATATTTCCATACATCTCTTGTAACGTAGTCCAAGACTCTGGAAGATCCCAAATTGATTTGATAAGACGTTATGTATGCTGTGTTTATAGCTGAAATTGCCACTGTAGCTACTAAGCTCAAAGCGTTAGCCCTGTATGAAGTGGGTGTACAAGCTCAACTACACGTCATGGGTGCTGGTAATTTGTGACATTTTATAGACTAATGATTAATCAACTCATTTAAAAAAAAAAACCTTAGGTTCATCAATAATGAATATAATTGTTTCAGCCCAAAGGAGGAGTTGAAGCAGTTGTAGTAGTTGGTATTAATGTTGCATTTGTTGTTGCCATCTAACACAAGCCAGCAGCAGCCATCTTACTGTCAGAGGAACAGAAAAGGGCAAAAGTACTTGTTTTCTGATGTAGCTATGGCTTTAGATCAAGTGAGTAATTAAAATGACCAGTTGTCTCCTCTTCCCTCTCCCAGTTGTGTCACACGACAGAAGTTCACATGAATCATTGTGGGAATGCCACACCGCTGGCAGCGACCTTGGCACAGATGGCGTCAGCAGGGAAGACGCACCTGCACTGCTCAACAGCCTGGAGCCTCTAGTGGGGTTGGAGACGAATGGGATTGACAGGAGAGGGGGAGAAATCGTGACCCTGACAGAAGATGGAGCCACCTTGGAGCTGGAGGAGGGGCGGAGTCCCGTGGAAGAGGCGGGGCATGAGGTCGAGGGGGTTGAAGATGAAGAACTGGGTTCAACGGTGGAGGAGGGTGAAGAGGCAGCTCTGGCGCTGGGTGTCCCATCCACTGAATCGGACCTTCCGTGGTTTACAATTAAACAAGCCTCTGTTGATCATTCAGAGGTGGATCATCAGCCCCGTGAATCCGGGGACGATGGGTCTAATAATGTACCTGAAGAAGTCTCGATATCAGTGCCAGAGAACAAGACCACAGAGGTGTCGAGTACAGAGGACTGGGACATTCACTGTCAATCTGTGCCGTCATAGTGAAAACTTGGCATGACCTGACATCACCGAAAGACTTGAAAAGTGTATTTAAATCCTTGTCCTTACCTTCCTTATTGATAATTGCATTAATCATCCCAAGTTGCATTCTCACAACGTAGCCTCCGTTCACTAACTCGCTTTTCAACTCTGTTCAGTCAATAAAACAGAACACTTTTCCAGCCACCGTTGACAGAGCTGGAGGTGCACTTTATATCTAGACAGGCTTGTTGCTGCGCAGGAACAGACACTCTTGAAATCAATGGAGCTGCAAACTTCATGCCCTACAGGAAAGATTTAGCTAGGAAAATAACAAATATGGCAGCCTCAACTCCGGTGCCCCACTTTCCCTTCCTCCTTTCCCCTGCGATGAGATAATCCCAATTGTTTGCTTTCTTCTTCTTCCTAAGGGATGCCATTAAATTGAGTACGGCATTTTGTTGTTACTCTCACAGGAGGTCCAAATTGGCTTACCAAAACTTGTAATGAATGTTTTGCACGTATGTGTAAATTAATAATGTTAATATGAGAGATTCTATTGATGTTTATTCATCAGTATGGGTGAATGTTACCAGTCAGTTGGTTTTTATTTTTCCTCATTCAGACGTTGATATTCAGATGAGATGACATGTGCCTTATATGTATTCACTGATATTTATGAATATAAATGCATAAACCAATGCAATATAACATTGTTGTCTTTTCCAACCCCAAAAAACACTACACAAATAAATAATTGTCTAACGATTCCCAACCAGGGTGTACTTGGAAAGGTTGTAGAGAAGTTCAACTAATTTGAAAAAACAGACAAGTTATGAAATAACGGTTAAAATATACAGCTGAAAATGTATGATTACTGATTAAAATAGCTAAAAATGGTTTAATGGTTGAAATAGCCAAAAGTGGTTGAAATAGTAAGCTAAAAGTAATAGTAAATGGTGAAATGGCAAACAAAAAATGTGATTATTAACAACAGTTGTAATAGTTAAAAGCAATACGTATGGTTGAAAGAAGTTGCTAAACAGCAAAAATGAATAGCTAAAAAGTTTAAATAGTTAAAAATAAACAAGTTGAAATGGCTAAACAGTGGATAAATGGTTGAACTAGCTAACTAAAAGGTCCAGCTGCATCCACTCCATCAGGTAATAGTACAAATACAAACTTGACCACACTTTGTGCGATTGTATGAGAACATGACTAACAACATCCACTTTAAATAACTTTTTAAATAAGGTCAAGTTTAGAATCGATGTTAAAGTGAAGTTTGATGGGTAATGTGGGGCTTGGTGTCTGTCTGACAGAGAAAGGCACTGTAGGGAACTACTGGTCTAGTGGCACTGAAAGCTTTTGATTGATATTACGATCAGCTCAGTCCTTAAGCTAGGAACCACACATGCAGGAATTTCATCTGATCAAAACTTCAACTCTGACACAGAGGCTGACTTTGTGAACTTGGTGTAATATTTGTTTGAGCTTTCACACACAAATGAGGTTTGTTTGATGGCGGTGTTCTGAAGCAGAAAATGAGCCCATATCCGTAGAAAATCGCTCCGTCTAATTTCTAAGCGTTCACAAGGTTGGTCTCTCATTAATTCTAAAGGCAGCAGCCTCAGTCTTTTGATTGTTTTACAGATTAGAGTAGCTTAACTTGATTCTCTTCTTTCCAGCCTTGGGAGAGAATTGTTCCTACATCACAAATCTACATTGACGTGTCTAAAATCCTAAAAAAATATTCAAATTCTATTTTTAGTCGAATTAGCATCTGAATTCTTTGGAAGATATATTTTGGGTGTCTGTGTACAAGCTTATCTTGTATTATATACCACTGTTTTTGGTTTTGGTTTTGGCCAAAGAAGGTTTTTCTCAGCTCACTCTAATATATATGCTAACACATGCACAACAAATGCATCAGTATCATTCTATAACTGAAAAGCCAAAGATAAAGGCATCAAAATGTTTCTATTAACATAAAATGGATGCGCAGACACACCCGTTTTGTCTTGCAGCCAAAGTCCAGAGCCCACTGTGTATAGAGAATCAGTAGTGAGGCCTGGTCTTCCTGCACGCAGGTGACAGCTGGCCTCTCCAGGCAAACGCAGCGTCAAAGCCAGAATCCATGAACTGCTTATTCTGCAGAAGGCCACTTGCTATTTTTAATCTCTGACACAAAATAGAGGCGAGGAGAGAGGAGCAATTCGAGATGGGAAAAGACATGGTGTGTACCCAGAGTCGGCCCTGTGCCAGGCAGCTGATCTGGCACACTGTAGCAGGCCTTTTTTTTTTTCCAAGGAGTTTGTTAAGTTTATAAACCAGATGGAATGTGGACTAATGAAATTGCAAGAGGATACCAGCTTGCCATCGGGTTTCTCATGAAAACACAGTAGTGAGATGCATTGTCTGATTCAGGGTAGATGTGACTGTTAAAGAAGTGAGTCATATAAGCTTACATCCCTCAACCATTAGCCATCACTTTAAGCTTTCCCTACAAGGCGTCACTTTGCTTTTAATCTTCTTTCGGCATCAAAATACATTTGTTTTTTCATGATCATCTGAAAAACATTTCAGCGTAACATTTCATCAGGTTAAAGAGAAATAAGTGTGATCCCAAAACTAAATTAAGTGCGAACAGGGAATAGAGCACTGTTGATAAAATCTGCCGATTTTTGCTTACAACAGTTACATCAGCATCGGTTTATATGTATAAACAATAAATTCATGCATTATCTAAAGGTGAACTATGTAGTTTTGGGGAAGAGATTTTAATCGGAAGAGTAAGATCTTCATTGACTAATTTCTCTTCATCTCTTTGTTTTCATGATTGAATAAACTGAATAAACAAACTGACCTTAAAGGACGACACAGTTTCATACTGTTGAGTATCAGTCAGGCTGTACAAGAAACCCCCCAGTGTTTTAAATTAGTGAATTCCCTCTATCAATATTGGATGGCAGATTCAGCTTACATAGTGATTTCCAGCTCCAGCTGCAAAGAGAAAATGCTCTAGCAGTGTATTGGTGGTTTACTTAATCAAGAACTACATGAATGAACCTCATATAACCACGCAAACAACCAGCACAGACACACTCTATGGGCTTTTATACTTGCGAAAGATTCATCCGAGACGTTTCCCCTCTGACCCATTACCTGTCAGGATTTCATTGGCCAGTATTTGGTCTTGTCACACAGCTGAAAGATTCAGGCTGCCTCTCCAGACCCCAGAGAGCAAAAGAGGATTGCTAAGAGCTGTTGTAGCCAATCATCACCACCACTACAGATAAAATGAGGCTACGGTAGCAGCAACTAGCTCATGCCAAAACTAATCTTAGCCTCTTATCTGTGACAGCGACATCCCGTACTAGAGGGCAAGTAAAAGATGTGCATTGCGAAGTGCTTCGATTGGCCCCGTGCTGCTTAAATCACACAGGTGTGTGTTTGCCTCTGTGCTTAAAAGAGAGATCAAGGGAGGAATAATTTGTATGTGTGTGCACGCCTGTCCTGTGATTTTTGCAGCTTTGTACCTAGCTGCCATCCTTTCATGTTTTAGACGTTGAGATGAGATGTACCATATCATATAGACCGCTAATCTTATCACAGTATCAACTTGCTTTGTTCTGATCCCCCCCCCCCCCAATTTATCCTACCCTGGAGCCTGGGTAGTGGGAGAGACCAGCCAGGTCACAGCAATGCTCACTGGCTCTAATAAGTGTGACCAGCGAGGGTTTGACACTCCATCATCTCTTGGTCCCCCAAAGGTTTGAGGGATGGAGGTGGACAGGGGCATGTGGAGCCAGCAGTTTCCAGGCCAGCCACTCAGCAGGGTTAATTACTATACCAACCAGATGCCCCTTCCAGTGATGGTCAGCGCCCTTATGATCCATGCTTCATTCGCTCACCTTGCTTTTTTACGCTTACCTGGGTTTTATCACGAGGCGCCTCTGAGACACTCGTGGAGCTCTGTAGGTTTGCTCCCTGGCTGCTCATTTTGAGGAGTGTAACTTTCTGCTCTGTTGCTGACAAGACTGTTATTATCTGAGATAATAGACAGAAGAAAAAAGCAGGAAAAATATGTCAGTCATCTTTTCCCTGCTTGTTTCATGCAGAGTTAATAATTCTAACGTGTCATGGATACGATATGCATAACTGCATCATTTGCTCAGTTTGCACATTAAAATTAAAGAAACATCCCAACATTGTTGGGAAACGTACTTTTTGTCCACACTCACAGAGTCAAGTGACAAGATTGATATGCCAGTCTCATATTTGTAGGCCTAAAGCTACAGCCAGCTAGCTTAGCATTAAACCTGGACACAGGAGGAGACAGCTAGCCAGGCTAAAAGTAACATTAGATGTTATTGGTGAACTGTAGTGCGGAGTCCCAAACATATTTCCTCATGGGGCAATTGCATTAGAAATTTTCACAGATTTTGAACATACACTAAAACTGCCATCAGCCTTCATATTAATATATAAGTTTCCTTGATAACAGAAGACTGCTTCCCTGCTGCTGCCCATGGTTCTTCGTCCCCTGTGACCTACCTCAGTATTTTCCAGCTATCCTGGAGGCAAAACTGAAACTGACTGCAACAACAACAACAACATGGCTCCCAAGGCCTCGCTGGGAAGCAAGGCCGGCAAAGTCGCAGGACGTTGGAGGAGCGTGATCTTGTGAACGGCAGATAAGCAGAAAGGCCACGCCGAGGGTCAGCACGTAGCCACGACGTACAGTCAGATCTCCATTAAGATAGGAGATGGTGGGCCAGTGTGATAAGAGCCGACAGGGCCGAGTGATGTGATATCAGCGATGGGGCACCAGCAGCAGATGACACTGGCCCCGACCGGGAGGGGAATCGGGGTCGGGCCAAACTTGTCCTGGACGTCGGTATAATGAGGTGGTCCTCAATTATCTTGATTGAAATGCCACAAAATTTGGGCAATTCCAGTGAGAAATCAATAAGGCTGATATTTGAAGTTTAAATTGTAAAGGTAAAAAAAAAAAAAACTCACATTTAGTCCAACTATATTAACCCAAAAGATGTAGGTTGATTTGTGTTACCATATACAGTGTATTGCTGCATACTGCAATTCATCAGTGTAGGAAGAGTTTAGTTTCACAGAATGGCAAAGTACTTCTTGATTTAACTTGGTTTGAAAGAGTATTTTCTTTAATCTCTTACAAACAGTAATCCCTTCATTATATAATCGTTAACAGCTGTTTCCAGGCAAGAATGAGAACGTAAGTAGATATCAATGTAAAGATTTATTCAGGAAAGTAAGCTCTAAGTAAGAGTCTCTTAGATCGTTGCGGTTCGACATTTCCTCTCAAATGATTCTTTACTACATAAGACGGTGTGATATCAGTCAGTTCAAGGTAAGAAAGTGGTCAAAGTGTTCTTGGTCGCAGTTTGTTTGCCAGGTGCTCAGTCCATTTGTTGTCATTTTAAGTCCCTTTGTAGTTGTTTTATGTCAATTTGTAGTCATTTTTAAGTCAATTTGCAGTCATTTTTGGTCCCTTTGTAGTCATTTAAGCTTTGATATGGATACAAAATTAACAAATGGCAGATACTGAACATTAAATGAGTGTGATCAGGATCAGGGACAAACAAAAACACATAAAGACATTCCTACTTAAAACTGAGCTCTGTGACTTTCCAAAAACAAAACAAATTAATTTTTTAATGCTCACTTCAAACCGAGGCTCTGGCCCAGGGGCCTCTGAACACTCAGACCCTGTGCCGTTCAGTAATTTGTCAATGCTCCAGTAACAAAACTATTATAAGGAAATCCCCTCTATCATATTTTCTATTCTGGACAGATGTAGCTATTGGCATTTTTATTCTATTTTGTGTCCCGTCCTTTAAACCTGGGGGTTGCAATTTGAGTTCATGTAGCAATAATTCTAAATGATTAGTCCCCAGTATTGTCCATGCTCTTACCGCCAGCTCTGCAACTGTGTTTGCCAGACCTATTTCATACACAATTGGACTGCTACTTAATAGCCTGTGAAAGAGAGATGGACAGAACAGGGGAAAATCCGCGGTATTTTAAATTATCCTTGAATATTAGAGCATTATGACTTTGTTGTAACGTTGACTTCTCCTTAACCATCACCATCAATCCCCCAGCTATAAGCAATGAGCCATTTGCCATTATGCAGCTTGTTAGCAATGTCCAGGCTGTGTAATTACCTGTGTCAATGGCAATGATTGTCTTCACTGACAGATTATTCATCACTTTATAATTGTAGAGGTTGAAAGAAGGATTTTTAGCTCTTCTAACAGAGCCTAGAAGTACAAATTTTTCATGCTCATCACTTTTTCTGGTTACATACTCCAGACTGGATGAAGCGTTTATGCATGTCTGCAGAGTCCTGCAAACTAAAGTCCTGATAAAAGAAGAAAAAAGAAAAATACTTCCTATTCATTCTGGGTGGAAATTTAAAATGCATCCAGCATTATGTGAAAAAATGACAATAAACTAAGATATAAACATTATAATAAAAATCTGGATTTCAGGACTTATTTCCCTATATGACTATATGACTGTAGACTAATTGGCCCATATGTCTGGAGGTGATGAGCGATGCTATTGATCGGGCTAATCGCAGGTTTGAGGATGCTTCTCGGCGATGATGCTTCTATTAAAAGATAAAGCAGCCTTTTTTCTTAATTTATGCGTTGAGTCAAACGCTAAACAACAAAATACTTCCATAAATTGCTCGCTGCTTCAGACAGAGGGGCAGACCTGGCTGCGCTGCAGCGAGTCTCGAGCTGTGGACCGAAGGGGGCGAGGCAACTCTCGTGCCTGTGTGCGTGCGCGTTGTCTGGCGGGCACACCATCATCCCGACCCGACAGAGAGGCAGCGGACCTCCCGCATCCTCCCCCGCATCCCTCAACCACTGCATTGCATCCGCAGGCTCTCCGATAGGCTTTCGTGGACAACATTATGCGCGGGGCTCAGTAACGCCGGGACATTACATACATACAACGTGCCCGCTGGTCTCACTGTAAATCGCGGCTTTCGACTCGTTTTGTGAAGGATAATGATGATGAGGTAAGAGCTTCCGGTCGCCATTTTGCCGGCGTTTAGCGGTTTGGGGATAATCTACATGGAATAATTAGCTGCTAAAACCGCCGTTTGGACGGATGCCGGCGGAGAGATGTTTAAGCGACATCGTTTAGATTTGGGTGAAGATGTTTCGTCGAGTAGGAAGAGACCCTCTGACGGGTATGCAACGCTAGCGTTACATAAAAGCGCTTCGCTGCTGCAGTGTTTTGCTTGCTGCAGGCTGCTTTGTTGTTATCCCGTTGCTAACTAGCCGCGCTAATGTTAGCTTTTTTTTGTTGTTGCAAGTTTAGCTCGAAATTTAGCACTGGTGGGACTGAGAATGTATCGTTCTAATAATGACAGGATACACACCCAGCTCCATAGGTTTATGATAAGGTCATGCAATTGCTATCTAGCAGAGTGCTAAGCTAGCTAAGCTAGCAAACAGCCTGATCTGGTCCTCACGTGGCTACATCCTAGCCAGTTCTGGGTTAAGTGCTACGTCTTGAATAGAAAGGTCATACATTTCATGACACAAAGTCAATATGTATTGATGAACTCAAGGTTTTAATGACATCTGGATTTGTGAAAATGGAGAAGGAAGGCAGCTTTGAAGCTGCAGACAGGACCCCTAGCCCGGCTAATGTTAGCCGCTTATCGTAAATGAGATGCTGTGTCAGATGTCACTGACTTGTCCAATCCTACAGTCCTGAATTTGACTTTAGCTGTGTATTAAAGCCCTCCGTAGGTATATTAAAATACTGTGAGTGAGCATATGGGTCCAAACAAGAGCTTAAATGCCTGTAGAAGTTGGAGGACCTTGGCTGAAGCGCCCCTGCTCATCATCACTTGTCAAAGTCACCGAGTGCAAGCTCAGGGTCACTGCCCTGCATTTAACACAGCTTTGACCTTACGGGTGGGAAAAGCAAATTAAGAATTGCCGCAATGTAGCCTGGATTACGTGAATGATACATTCTGGTACATCCATGTTCAGGTTATAGAGCCAAGCATCAGCTAATGTGCATACTGCAGCTTCCCCACAGTCAAGGACATGGAGGTTAGAGAGGGGTGCATCCAGACAAGCTGTTGGTTTCTGTCGCACTGTGAATAAAACTGAATAGAAATTAATATTAAAATATGAATAAGTGATGTTATTGTGTCATAGATGGCGTTGTAATGCCAGAAGTTAATTTCCACTGCCAGATCAAGGCAATAATGTAAATTTTAGCCTTAATTTATGCAGAGATGGCCTTTTTTGGTACTGCTTCTGACATCTCTAATGCCACAGAGCCACACACACCATCTTCTACATCGGGCCCGAGTACAGCCAGCTCCACTGCTGTAGTTGTCTGTTAAGTACCTAGCTCTAGGGCACCTTTTAAAGTCGACATTTTGCTCACAGTTTTCCAGCTAATGTAGGGGTGTAAATGGTTCACATTCTGGTCTGGAGCTGTTGAGTACATCTATGTGTAATGGGAGAACAGACTTGCTTGATGTGGATTGCGGACATTTAGTTTATTCAGGACCTTTGCATGCTACACTTGATTTGGTTGGGCTTTTTGCAACCGTGAATGAAGAGAAAAGGGCCTGACGTTGGCTAATGTTTGTGCACCGTCTGTTCAATGTTGTGCCTGTTGATGTTTGGCTTAATCTTAACCATTTCTTGAGAACAACTGTTAAGATTTGGTCATTTCTAGTCTTTGATATTGTGGTAATGCTTGAATGCATATGTGTAGGGGTCATTTCGAGTTATACTTTGTCTCTGTGGTAAGTTATATAACCTTAACCTCATGCATCTCCCTCTTGCAGGCGTGACCGCGACAGAGACCGTGATGAACGGCCGAGGGACAGGGACAGGGACCGTGACCGTGATCGAGACCGTGACAGGGACAGGGACAGAGATGTGAAGTTGTCCGGGGTGCCCAGTTTCCCAGCTGCAGGCAGTGGCAGCTTCCTTAAGCAAACCCCTATTCAGCAGCAGATCAACCCCTTCACCAACCTGCCCCACACGCCACGCTATTATGAGATCCTGAAGAAGCGGCTGCAGCTGCCTGTCTGGGAGTACAGAGAGAGCTTCACTGACATACTAATGCGTAACCAGTCTTTTGTTCTGGTGGGAGAGACGGGCTCTGGGAAGACCACACAGGTAAAAGCCAGAATTTTAAGTGTTTTTGCTGTACCGGCACATAAAGACACACTTGAGTTGTAATTTTTCCCCTGAACTGACTGAAACGTGTCATATCAAATTTAAATGTGAAATTTAGTAATATAATTGGTATAATAATACCACACAAAACAGGGTGCAATAAACAGATGCTGCATTTTAAACAGTTTCTCTGTGGAGCTGTTTCACAGTGTGTGGTTGTTAAGTTTGTTTTAAGTTCTTGAAAGCGTCGGGTTGTCTGTTTTTTAAAATTTGCAAGAGAGAAGATTAGAGTAAATCGCTGGTTGAGCCTTTGCCTCCTCCTGAGGGGAATATCAACTATCTTCCAAACACTTCTTAAATTAAGTGGTATAATCTTGTCAGTGCTTTCTGCCTTGATGATGCTAGAAAACATTTGTATTCTACACATTCACTTGGAATTTGTGGACTCGACAGACAAATGTAGGATGCACATCATGGAGCGACGTTTGTGAATCCTGAAGGAGAGTCATTCGTGGCTACCATTGTTTAGCTGTTACAGAAAAAATAGTCAGTGATGTGTTTGATTAATGCTCTCTCTTGAAAATTAAGAGTGTTTAGTGTTGTTTTTAGCAAAATGAAAAAGATAATAATGAGATTTGATGCAGACTACCTTAGCATTTAGGATTGCACTACATTTCTCTCACCACTCACAATTTTCAGGGAAGATGTGTTAAAAAAACTGCATTGCATTCACTTCATGGAACTGTAGCTTAAATTACTGTCACATACAAATGAGGTTGCACACAGATATCAATTATAACACAATTAATCGTGCAGCCCTACTCTGCATTCAACCAAACATATCCTGATTATTAGGGTCAGGTCCTGTAAGTAGTAATCACAGGTTTTAATACTGCCTGTGAAATGTTTATATCTTCGAAACCTGTCATTGGCATTTTTTTCGTTCCTCTGATTGGGTGACATTTCAAAGACTGCCCTTTTAGAGATGATTCAAATCTTACCACTCATCCGAACCTCAAGCTTAATAGAGTGGAAGTAAGACTCTCTTCCTTCGGGCCTCTCTAAGCAAGCTGCTTCTGTTTTTAAAGCTCTAAGCAAGAATATACCGTGAGTGCAAATGTGGACAGGTATGACTTTCATTGATATTTTCTCTGCAGGACTTAAAAAACGCAGTTCGGAGTTGTATGTATGTAACCTGCCTTGCATTCATCCCTGCAGTTCAAACACAACCTGACTTGTCTTCCAGATCCCTCAGTGGTGTGTGGACATGGTAAGGTCAATGCCGGGGCCGAAGAGAGCGGTGGCCTGCACCCAGCCCAGGAGGGTAGCGGCCATGAGTGTCGCCCAGAGGGTTGCTGATGAGATGGATGTCATGCTGGGCCAAGAGGTGGGCTACTCCATCAGGTTTGAGGACTGCAGCTCTGCCAAGACAGTACTCAAGTAAGAAAGCTGGTTGAAAATATTCACCTTGGTTCTCTTTTTATGTTTTTATGACAACTGGTGACAGATGAGAGCTTTTTTGATAATTGATTAATCGGTCAAATACCTCTGATTCCAATTTCTCTGAATCTAAATGTTTTCTGGTTTCTTTACCCGTCTGTGACAGTAAAAGTTTTGTGCTTTGGAAAAGACCGACATTTTCTGACATTTTATAGACCAATTAACTAATCAATTACTCGAGAAAATAATCATTAGGTAAATCAACAATGAAGATTATCGTTGGTTGCAGCTCTACCCAGTGACCACCCCTTCTCTCACTCTCCCCTGCGGTGGCTGTTGAAACAGCAAAAAATGCAAGGGCTAATGTTTGTATATCTCCCTCTGTTGATATAAAGAGCTCATTCTAAGGCAATCTAAAGACCCATGAATCTTATACACTGGACCTTTTAAATTGTCTTATACTTGACTGAAACAGGATACATTACAGGATAGTTTTGACTTTTTTCAAATTCACCATAATTTTTTCCTCGCCCTTTATGTTCTACCCACAGTACTTTGAAGGGGGGGATTTCTCCTCAGGGGAGTGACATGCTCATTACATAAATTTTAAGCAAGGTTTTATTCCGATAATGCCATTGCACTGTATATGAGGATAAAGTCTGCATGTCCTCTGTTCACACAGATACATGACAGATGGAATGTTGCTGCGGGAGGCCATGAACGATCCTCTGCTCGAGCGCTATGGTGTCATCATCCTGGACGAGGCTCACGAACGCACATTAGCTACGGATATTCTCATGGGGGTCCTGAAGGAGGTGGTCCGCCAGAGACCTGACCTTAAGGTAAAAACTGTTAAAAATATGCAGAGTTTAGAGAATATTACGAAAAACAAATGTCTTTCCACTATGGCTTTAGTTTCAAGATGAGATATTAACACTGATGGCAGGTGGATTCATTTTAAAAGTAGTGTAAGTTCCCTACATCTTTATAGGACTATTTATGCAGCACCTACATTCACTGTTTATTCTGGAAAGTCAAGTCTACTTCACTTTTATTTTGTCTTATCTCTAAGCCTGGTGTTGAAAGTACCCTTGACAGTAGTGTGATTTGTTCCGACAAACATGTCCCACTTAATGCCGACAAAACACTGTTAAAGCCCTAAATATTACTTCCCCTGAGGATATATTCAGTGACAGCCAGTGTTAATGTCCCTCTTCTGTCACTCCTCCCCTTTGTCACATTTTTTCCTGACAGTGTCCCCATGTCTGACAGCTGTGAATCTGTTAAGGAAAAGAGAAACTGTGCTTTTGGGCTCAGAAATGCACATCTACTCTGCACCACAGCCCTAGTGGAGATTGCTCCCTGAGTCAGAGTCATTTTAAGCCAATCAACTTGGGGGGGGGGGGCAGCAGCAGCAATGTATCGGCGCGGATGGGAGGCAGGCAGAAGTTTTATAGGCAGAGTGTGCCAGACATCATTCTCATAAAGCAGATGGATAATGACTAGTTGTTTGTCAGCGTGGAATCAAAGGTTAGATTGTTGTTCGCGGACTGTTAAATGAGGTCTAGGGTTATTGGGAATGATCATCCACCCCACACCCCTCCATCTCCTTCATCCCCTATCCCCTACCAAATTTGAAAGTTTAATTTGCCTTGATTAAGAGCAATTACGATGTCTCGCAGAGCGTAAAGCGAAATGCCGAGACACTGGCCCCTGAAAATGTTTGAGATTGAAAATGGGAGACGTGTTTCCCATCAGAATCCTAATGCGCTCTATCTAATGGCTCTGGAGAGAACATTGTGTACCCAACATCAGGAACAAGGACTGTCATAGCTCCGTGTAGGTCAGTGACTTGCAGTGCAATGCCAAGTTCTGCACTATGGACACCATCCTGGGATTGTGCCAGCGCCCTCATCCTAAATTCTGATTCAGAGCATTCTCCAGCCTGTATAGCTTTTTGCACTCTTCATCTATTCTGTATTTAGTAGCACCCTTATCCAATTAGCATGTGTCCTTATCCCCAATTATCATCAAGCCGTATAAAATGTTAACTCATTCTACACTTGAGTGCTCACGCCCATAATCAGCACAGTCATTTACACTCTGCTGTCTTTACTTCTAGTTTTATCTTCCCTTTCACCTCATTTTATGAATACATTGTCCCTCACAGACTTTGCTCCTCCATTCCCGTGCCCTTCTCTGTCCAGGTGATTGTCATGAGCGCTACACTCGATGCCGGGAAGTTCCAGGTGTACTTTGACAGCTGCCCACTGCTCACCATCCCCGGACGCACGCATCCCGTGGAGATTTTCTACACGCCGGAACCGGAGCGGGACTACCTGGAGGCGGCCATCCGCACTGTGATCCAGATCCACATGTGTGAGGTGGATGAAGGGGACGCTTTGCTCTTTCTCACTGGACAAGAGGTACAACTTTAAGGGGGTGTTATTGATGATTTTTTGATGAACTGCGTCTGTTGTTGTACAAAAGCCAGATTTGTGGTAAAATTGGCGTCGCTGGTTTGGTGCTTGCTTTTATTGAAAGATTTTTGTTTTTGTCGTGTTATCTTTGGAGAAGTAACTAAATATATATTCTCAAGGTATACTTGAGGTACTTAGCTTGAGTATTTTCCTTTTTTGGTAGTTTATACTTCTAAAGCACTACAATTCAGAGGAAAAACCAGAGGAGATTCAGATGAATAAAAAACAAAGTAGCAAACAACGAAATATAATCAACAAATAAATGATGTAATATTATGCATGAAGATAAGTCTTTATTGATCTCTTCGTCAAATTTAAAAGCTACCCAGCAGCAGTATAGTGAGAAACATATCAGCTGTCAAATTAATGCATGTATTAATAATTATACTTCAGTAATATAATATACATAATTCTGAGATGAGCCATTCTGCATAATGAGCACTTTTACTTTTGGAACTTTAAGTATATTTTGATGCTAAATTAATGCTTTCGTACTTTATTCACGTAAAATTTTGAATGCAGGACTTAGACCTGTCAGAAAGTATTTCTACAGTGTAGTATTGCTACTTTTACTTTAAATTCTTCATCAAGACTTCGAAATTTCATAAAATTTTGCCAAGCACAATTATCTAGTCCAAGGTGAGCTTTTCAAATTGCATTCTGTCAGACTAACAGTCCAAAACACAGCCATTTTACTATTAAATAAAACAGAGAAAAGCAGTAAATCCTTACACAAAATCTAAACGATTAAACAATTATCACAGTAGTTTTCTGTCAGTCACTAATCGGTCGACTACTTGTTTCTAGATAGGTTTTATAATGATAATTTTGTCCAAACAAGGCAACAAGCACATTAATCTAATTACAAAGATGAGTTGCTCACATGCACTGTATCATGAGCACACACTCACACAGGCACTCCTCCGCACAAGAAGTGATTAATCCTCAGATTGATAGATGTTAATGCATGTGAGCGTGCCTGTTTGGGAACCACCAGGATTTTTCACAGCGAAGGGAAGAAAAAAAAAACTAGGAGTGACCCAGATTCTGCCCTTCCCACGAATCTCTGAAATTAAGTCATTTATAATTTTTTTCCCTCCCTGCAAATGTTGTCCACTGATGTGTAATGGAGGGCAGGGTTCATGCCCAAAATGATGAATTTGGTCACAGCAGGGTGGACACACACATACCACCCTGCACACACACACACACACACACACACACACACACACACAGAAAAGCAGCAACAAATGTTGCAATGTCCTGATCATTCGACAGGAGAAGCCTGTCAGAGCCAACAGTGCTGGTATGATTATTCTCTCAGCACTCTGACAAAATGCTGTTGGAGACCATGTGATTGCCTGTGGTTGTAAAGGCGAATGTGACGGGTGTAAATACAACACAAATTGCTCTGGAGATTAAAATGACATGTTGGATTTTTTTGTTGTACAGTAACAATTTTTCATCTACACAAGGAATCTTTGAAAGCTCTCATGTAGTTGTGTCTTTCTGGCTTCCCCAATCACACCTTGTGACGGGTTGTTTATTAGCTGTAATTATTTGTCACTCAGGAGTGGTTTGACTGTGGCGATCCACCTACGTCAGTTTTCATTTGCCAAAGCGGGATCAATATGCGGCTTGCTGCAAAGGGGATGAAGCCATTGGAGGGGCATGGTGTTTGAAGTGGTCTCCACCGAGGGCTGATAATTGATTTTAGACTTGGCTGTATCCCAGCTTCTTGGATGGCCAGAAACACTGTTAGTCGCTCCTACGAATGTGTAGAAAAATCTTGGATTTTTGCAGGCAATGTGTAAAACATTTTTTGCAGTTCGATGTAATTTGTTGATTTATATTCCTTCACCCTACACCACCGCCCTGCACTGTCTCAAACTAAGGCATTACTGAGAGCACTCCCACAGTGAGTTCATTATCACCCCCTCCTAATTGGGTTAAAGAAGTTAATGTGTGGTAGGACTGGCAGAGATGGGTGTTCAAAGGGTGCTGCAGCGCATCCCTCGAGCGCTTCTTAACCTCTTCAGTCTCCCAGCAACTTTGATGTAGACTAATGATTGGGAGGCAGATCCATGGCAAAGCCATAGACTCTTTTTATCTGGCTGTTTAATTTATATCAGACGAAAGCAAAACGCACAGGAACCTCTTCCCCTCTCTTAGTTTTTTTTCTGTGAGATATTTTGCTTCCACAAACAAATAGAACTGAAGCACCAACGCCAAACAAGAAAGTCGAAACTTATCACAGCTGTTGAGCAAAGATAAGTCCTAATATTTAAGCTTCCCCCTCAGCAGCTAACATCAAAACATGGGTATTGGCAGGGGGGTTGTTTGCTAGTCAAGAGGAGTGCCTAAATGTGTCGGTTATTAGCTTGGCTGTAGATTGTTGCTTCTGGGGTCGCAGGGAGAGCTGGTGGACAGGTTCCCAACACTGGCCAACTGCCCCTACTTGTGTGCAAACACAGACACATGCACACACTCACACACTCACACACGCACTCTGTCTTGATGTCCCTAAGGGATAGACAGCCAGCTTGCTTCCAGCACTTTGGCAAAGAGGTCCATTTTTTTCTCCATGGCAGCTGCTGCATCCAGAGGCTTGATAGGCTATTAATACCCAGGCTAATTTTACCAATCCATTCAGATTTACCGTTTTCCACTTGTCAGTGTGTTGATTAAGAGGCACATGGCCATCAGCAGGGTTTGACTTAATGCGATGAACAAGGGGACAAACAGGGCTAATAACACACTTGCAGTCCAGAAGGAACACGGTAAACATCACCATGGTGCTTTCTCATGTCAAGGCAAGTGTTTCAGGCTTCACACGGTGCATATTCAGTCACTTCGGGTCGTTGATTAAAGTAATTTAAGTTCAGTATGCTCTTTAGAAAGGGAAACAAAGATGTCTGCAAAGTT
This sequence comes from Pagrus major, assembly GCF_040436345.1. Classification (NCBI taxonomy): domain Eukaryota; kingdom Metazoa; phylum Chordata; class Actinopteri; order Spariformes; family Sparidae; genus Pagrus; species Pagrus major. The sequence continues at coordinate 25,142,439 of NC_133224.1, read as the reverse complement.
TTTTGCATTGTTTTGTCTGCCTACTAAATAGTAAGTATCCATGAAGAGCTCTGGTGTTGCCTGTCATGTATCTGAAAGCAAAGGTAAGATAATTTGGGGAATCAGAGTTTCTGTTCATCAGTGTCTTATTACTCCTTTCTTTGCTGCATTGCTCCCATGGGCCTGCAGGTGGTGCAACAGTATAGGCTGTAATGTGACACATATAGTAACTGCTGCTTCATGAGGATTAAATGATTGTTGTTAGCAAAACAAAGGAAATGGTTCTAAACAGCGGGGGGTCGCCTAGAAAAGAAAAGCTCTTATGTTGATAAAGGCGATACCAGAAATTACTTAAAACCTTCAAGCATGATCACAAACGTGTGTGCATAAGGGAAGGTAAAATAAAACAAGTCTTTCTATGTTAATGAGTTACAAGCATGGGGTGCTTATGGAATATGTATGCATATTTAGTACATTTAATAGTGTGTTCCAATAGGCCCTTCGAGAATAAGCACTAGCCCTGCGCTCACTATCATGCTTTCTTATTCCTGGCGCTACTCAGGTCCTCTGCATGTCTGCCAGCCCACCGGCTCTAGAACGTTCAGCTTCACTAAACTGATCTGCCATGATTTGCCGCTGGTTATGCATCAGTGCTGCAGTCTCATCTCACATTCCCCTCTACAATACTGCACTGTGGAATAATGAACCCTGTTTGAGTCTGTCTGGCTCTGTGTGCGTGTGCGCCCTTCCGAGCGTGCGCGTCCATGTTTTCCATGATTGCTGCGTTTGACAACAGAGCCACAGGGAGCTCGGCAAAGCATACTGCAGTCCAGGTTTAATTTCCTCCGTCAGATGGAGCGATAGTTAGAACAAATGTACTGTAGCAGGGAACCACGGTTTCCCCCGACCACCTCTCCTCACCTTCCCCCATCATCCAGATTCGCCGCCATTGTTTTTCCAGGTGTTGTTCAGAGCCTGTTTGATTTTGCTGTTTTGCATACTCAAGCGACACCTGGATTAATTGTTGCTCTCTCCAACCTTTCAGGAAATTGACGAAGCCTGCAAGCGGATCAAGAGGGAGGTCGAAGACCTGGGGCCTGAAGTCGGTGACATCAAAATCATCCCACTGTACTCCACGTTGCCTCCACAGCAGCAGCAGAGGATCTTTGAGCCACCCCCACCCAATAAACCAAATGGTGCCATCGGAAGGAAGGTATAACTGCCTTGTTGTTATAAAAACACTTGGGGGGTGGGGGGATAAGGCGGGTAAAGGAGGAGGGCTGGAAGGTAGGGACTTAAACTTTTTTTCCCCTTTCTCAGCTTTAGCGCAGAACTGACTCACACAACATATGCTGCTTTTGTCAGCATGCGATTCTCTGCTCTAAATTATAACTGGGGTATTACTCACGCCCTCTGAGCCTGAGGAAAGTACTGCATTCTCAGTCATTTTTATCTTTCCACTACATTTGCACAGGCTGCTGCTGCTCAAAGAGGAGGCCAAGGACCATGTGAGAAGGTGCACGTTTATATGAACTGATTAAAAACAAGACAAGTCGTCCTCTTCCTCAATCACTTAATCTCCGAGGAGTGGATGATCCTCTTATTGATACAGACATAGAGACAATTCCTCTCTTTTGTGTGACAGTTTCTATTCAGACGGGCTCATCACCAGAGTAGCAGCACCACCTGCGCTGCCACGCTGTTGGCCAGGGATCTGACAGAATATCAGAATATCATCGCTGCCAGTGAATGAGCAAACATTCACCCCCAGCATCTGATAGGGGGCGATGTTGATGAATGACTCATTGCTACAACCCCTCTAATTGAGGCAGATCAGGCTGACATATGAGCAGCGAAAAAATATTTATGGGCTCTCAAAGTTGAACACGTTCCGATACTTTTAAAACGCTCAATTCATGCTGGAGTTTTGGAATATGGCTTTCCTTGCAATGTGAATTAATCAGAATTCTAAAAAGACAGGCAAGGAACATAAGGATCAAGTGTGTTATCAAGTTTACATTTACAGCAAGGCATAGGCTGAGGGTTACCCACAAGGTTTGGATCAAACATTACAGCACTGTCTTTTTTTACTGTCTTGAGTTTTATAGTTTCATCTCTTCCAACTCTCTGTTTGAATGGTGTGTGTGTGTGTGTGTGTGTGTGTGTGTGTGTGTGTGTGTGTGTGTGTGTGTGTGTGTGTGTGTGTGTGTGTGTGTGTGTGTGTGTGTGTGTGTGTGTGTGTGTGTGTGTGTGTTGCACAGGCTTAAGAGGCTCAGCATTCTTAGTAGTTTGATCAGCCAGTGTTGGATAAGATCTTTTTCAAAAGTTCAAATATCATTCCTAGTGTTTGCCTCTGCTGTTCAAAGGGATTTTGATATGAAACAGGGCCATGGTTGCATAGGGACAGCTTTAAATATTGCATGTCTCTTGCGGTGCTACCTGCACAGTCCTGTACGTATACATACATTGGTCTGACTGGCAGGGGGCTTGCTGAATAATATTGGTTGCCGCTGCTTCCTCTACATCTTGCAGGAACTCCCATAGGTTGATACAGGAAATAAAGTGAATATAGTGACACTATGACCTCTGAATTGTCAACCTAGCAACCAGTTTCAGCTTCAGAACATCACAGTCGATGCCCCTTTTTTCCATAAGATCAATGTATCAGGTGCTCGTTGAGTTGGTGGAGTTGTCATCTAAAGTCGCGGTGCTTGAATTGAGTGTGCTTCTCCTCCATGACTGACTTAAGCGACCCATCAAGTGAAAAATGCAAAGATGTCATCCAAGCCAGCCCAAGAGGAAGTAGTGAAAAAGAATTAAGGTTTGCCATGTCTGCCGCTACGCATGCTAATGACAGCATTAGGCACCCCTCAATTAACATAAAGCAGTAGCTCGTCATTGCTCCATTTCTCCAGGAGAGCCACTGATTTTCTATTTTTGAACAGTTTAATCATTTAGAGCCAACGCGGCAATTGACTAATTACAAACAAAGATTATAATCTCACTTTGCTTTCCAGCTTCTCAAAGATTGTCTCTAGCAAATGAGCTGTGATGAGTGTTAGGTTTGCTTTTAGCATTGTCACGTTTGGAGCATTCCCTCAAATGTCACTCTTGATTGCCCCTCGTATCCATTTCAATGAGCTTTGAATGTGGGTGCGCCGATGCTGCTCGAGGCACGTTCTCCTTTTCCCAAGTCAGGGAGGGAGGCTTTATTTGTCAACAAGGCTATGTTTCCCCAGCAGGCAATGTGAAAGATGGCCCGTGTTAGCCATAGTACTTGCTCTCCTGCAGGTAATAACCCAGAAATAACATGCAGAGATGATGCTCTAATGATATTACTGATGAAGAAGCCAGGATTATCCAGTGCAGCAACAGACTGGAAGGAGCCAGCCTATGTTCAGTGTAATGGCCCTAGCCCGGATAATCCTTCAGAATCAATGCAGTCAATGAGGCCACCCATATGATCATGAAATGTGAGAAGGTGTCATGTGTGGCATCTGCTGGAGCACCGACTGTGTCCCAACACGCAGGACAGACCTCACCTAGTCCATTTTTTAACCGGACTTTGAAGCATTCCATGCCTTTCATTCCTTGCTGGGCTGTTGGTCCCTGGCATATAGTGTCTGTCATGAGACGCTGTCTGATAGCCTGGTCTCTTTTTTTGGCCAGCCACTTTAATTTCAGACTGCCACAGTGTGGCTAATTGGTTTCTTAAAGATGTGATTCCTCTGTACCTTTGGGCCACCGATGGCCCTCTTCCACTGCAGGAATTTAACAACCAGTTACCTGGGGCTTCCCATAAACTAAACTTTTAGGAACCTTGGTGCTAGATTTTTTTTAGAGTTTTTTGCTGTATTTTACAATCTGCGTTTTATTGGATATATGAGATTAAAAAGGCAAAGTCTGGAAAGACTGGTATGATATTGAAGATGTTGTGGGACCAGTTGTGTTTTTCACTCTCATTTTGCAGTAAATAATTTGTTCAGTTGCATAAAGGTGTACAGAATGCTTCTGCTAAGTAGCAGGGTCCTATTTCTAATAAATAATGTGGGATTGAATTGGTGCATAGACTTGTGTACTCGCCAGTATGATTCCAGCATTTTAGGCAGTATCGAGTGCATTTCTGATACTGGTATCAGAACAACCCTAAACATTAGCTGTTCTTGGTGTAACCCCACTCAAGCTGGCTGTTGTTTAGACAGCCTGTATAATTTTCAGTTGTCTATCAAAATTAGGCAACTCAAATTTGTCATGGAGTGCTCACGTCAATCAGATCTAGACAGCCATTCATCCAAGAAATACATGAATAACAACCAAACCGTTTGCCAGATATTGCTGTCTGATCAGTTTCATACGGGGGTTTATTGCCATCTCTTCATTCCTCTGCTTGAATACCAAGGGGAACGTGTCTTTCGACAGGTGAATTACCCGAGGTCGAGGGCTGAATGAGTGGGGGAAAGGCCCTCCCTGGCATTAATAACTAAACAGGCAGGCATTCTCAGGCTGGAGAGAAATCCTTGCTTAAAAGGTGGGATTTATAAGTCTGTAAGGCTCACAGCTTGAAGACAGCTGAAGAGGCACAGCTACAAAGGAAGTGTGTCAAGTGTGCAAAATTGGTTCTGTGGACCTGTATCAGCAAAGACTACAGAGAACCGTTTGGTTTTTGTGCTTTGCATTTTTTCACAAGGACTACCAAGAAAGCAGACGGCTACCACCAAACGACTGCTTAGGTCAGCCTACAGCTTGTTCCTGTCTCGGTAGATGTTGAGCAAATGAGTAAGGGAAAGATTCTGAAGTGTAGAGAGGCATTTTGCCCAACACCCACTTTTATATTAAGCTGTAACGCTGGAGTGGCAGTTGCCAGTGGAGTGGGCTTTGACCTGGCCACCACAGTCTCAAGTGCTATGATGAATCTAAAGGGGTTCTCTGTCCAGTCTGTTTCAGCTGTTATATAAGGGAAGCTCATCCTAGCGGTGGTCAAGGTTTGCGTGAGAGCAGCTGCAAATCTGTCTCCCTCTCCTCCGCTCTTCCCTCCTCCCTCTGTTTGTGTATATGCTGACAGCAAGAGACCCATAGGGCTATGTGACTCATTTGGTTTATTTATTTATTTCTTTACTCTGAATCAGCTGTCATTTCTCATAGACAGACTTGCTATAGGGGATAATTGTAATAGAAAAGATCTAAGACTGGTAGATGGTGCAGGTTCTCACTTTCTCCACTTAGTGTGCTTTTCATTTCACTTGTTTTTTCCTCTACGTGCACAAGGACAGTAAATAATTACACCTAGCCTGATGTTTAAATCAACTCCCATACCACCCTGGTGCGCGAGTGGTCCCATAAACCTGCTGTTTTATCACCACTCTCACCTTCCTCAATTATTCAATGATCATAACTGCATTAGCGTGTGTTATCTTAAACATTTCCTTCTGGCCAGACCAGTAAACAAACAATGAAAATGTTGCACGACCCATGCAACTTAAATGGGCTGTCATTATTAGCTCCTTGCCACATCCAGCGCAGACCTTGTACACCATAATTGCTGTCCTCGATTCCATTGAATGAAGAAAAGTAAACACAGCCATTTCATGTAATTGCATTCGCAGCAATGTCTTATTCAGTGATGAGACAAAGGAAATGGAAGTTACATGTATGTAACTCCAGCTCAATAACTAGATGGGTAGCCCACTGTCACTCTATATTACCAAGTGAATGGGAGAATGTAAACACAGTTACTTTGGGGAATATGATTAATACATCCAATTATTGATGTGGTGGTATCAACAGGGGAAATCTAACGCAGAACTATCAATCAGAAGTTAGACCACAGGTATCTACAGCAGGACTCCCTAGAACTCCTACGACCAGGTTTAAATCCAGCTTTAGATTTGGTGGGTTCTTGCACTGCTAGATTACACCTGCACCTCAGAGTGTATGGATCGTCTGTGAAATGCATAGAACAAACCTGTTGAACTCAGAGGAGACAAATCCAAATATAGCCTTTTATTGTAACACAGTATGGATTATATCTTAAACAAATCGCCCCATAAATACAAGTTTTCATAGTTCAGTAATTCAGCACCATATGCTGGAATAAAAGTTGTCTTTTTTACTTTTGTTGGAAATAAACAAAGTATCCTTAAATATGAAAAGCTCTGACACAAAAAAATGGCTTTCAAAGTGAATGTAATGCAAACTTTTGCAGTGTTGTTGGCCACTGGTTGTGTTTGAGACTCAGCTCAGGAGGAGCCAGCATTGCGTAGCACACAGCAAGAGCCAATCAGCGACAATGAGCCCTTCACAATTGGCATGTCCACACAGATAGCAGTGTTCCAAATTCCTCGAGACATAGTGTTGGATTCATGTGAAATATCTACAAAAGCCCTTATTTTGAGGGGAAGAACAGCTGCTCGGATGACAGCAGTAACAGTAATGGAGCTCTCGATGTGTTAGGCCACCTAAGCAGAACCATTACATCAACCATTTTCTGTAATTTTGAAAAACTTTACAAGACAGAGAAGCTGACATCTCAACAAAACCAGCAACTTGCTGAGGACAGTTGGACAGAAACCCAAACTTCCAGCACAAACATACACACAACACAAAAAGGCCAGAGGAAATGCATTAGGATGGGACACTGCGCACCAAGCCAGCTCATAGAACTTGGTTGCAGAAGCTGTTGTGGTACTCCCCTGTTGGGTTGCATTAGACGCTGTGTGTTCAGTGCACTAAAGTGACAGCTCTACAAGCTTCTACAGTCAACTGGTTCACATCAGGGAATAGTTCTAAAGCAAAGCTGATATCTGCACTTGTTTGTCTCTCCTCATACTAATGCTCAAGAATTCCTATGATTTCTGAACTGCTCCACTGCAGGAAATCACTACACTTTTTGATAGTACAAAGGCCCTTTTGAATACTTGAATGACAGTCAGCAAATTTAGTTCTATGCTTCGTTTTCTTGTATTTTAACAAGAAACAACCTTAATCCCTCTCTGTATTTGCTAAATAACTGATGACCACATGTTAAATTTTAAATATTTTGATGCAAAGTTCTAGCACTGGAGTTTGAGGATTCGTCACTCCCTCCAAACACCCAAGGTGCATCATTTCTTCACCCATCTGTTCTCGTTTCTGCAGGTTGTCGTGTCAACAAACATCGCCGAGACATCCCTGACCATCGACGGCGTGGTGTTTGTAATTGATCCCGGATTTGCCAAGCAAAAGGTTAGCTTCCTCCGTCTCCCTACCCCCCCATCTTCTCCCAATGCTCTGTATCTGCTGCGATCATCTGCGTCTGTTGCCTGAGAATCCCCAGATAAACACAGCAGTGCACACCTGACAGCGGCAAAGATGGAAAAGCCGGTTATTTATTCCTCTGACATTTCACCAGCCTGGAGCCAAGTCATACACATGGCGCAAAAATAGATTTTATATGCACTATGGTGGATTGGGTGTGTTTGTGTGTTATTGTACATATTTTGTTAGCTGCATGTATATATAGTAGATTGTAGGTGTTATAGGGTTCGACAATATAACGACTATTTAAGATCAATTGATTTATTTTCAAGCGAGATATAGTTTTAGACAGTACCATTTATTCTGATACTGGGTGAAGTTGCGCCACATAACCCCTTTCTTCTGTAAAACCATGCATAGCGCCGCTACCCTTTTTCTAATCAGTCTACAATTGGTCTACAGTGCGACGTTGGTCTGTATGTTGCACATGCTGTGTTAGTATGTGTTGAGTTTTGACCTTCGTTTTGTTTAACCTTTAATTTTCCCTTTACCTATCAGGTGTATAACCCTCGTATCAGAGTGGAATCCCTTTTGGTCACAGCCATCAGCAAGGCCTCAGCCCAGCAGCGGGCAGGTCGTGCTGGCCGGACGCGCCCAGGAAAGTGTTTCCGCCTTTACACAGAGAAGGCTTACAAGACAGAAATGCAGGTGAGAAACAAGGCAGTCTGAAAATGGTTAGAAATTCTATGAGGTGTTCAATTCTCACATTCTTCAATGCCACAAGCACTTTGTATTCCCCCAAAGCAGCCCTCTAGCTGGATAAGCTCTCTATTATGCAATATTTGCTCCTTGAACTCCATGATTCCCAGTTCAGCTGAATTACAATTCCAAGTGCTTGGTGCTAAGCCACACTGTTTCCGCCCCTTCTCATAACCTGTGCTAACGAAACAGCCACCTTGTGACAAATGAACGTGCAGAGGCTCAGTTCTCCACTTTAACAGGCTAATTCTTTCACGTCACGCTGAGTGGCAAAGGGAATTTTTTAAACAAGTTAAATAGCCCTTCAAATGCCCTAGACTCCCGGCCCCTGTTCAAGTTGACATATGAGCGACGCATGAGGAGATAATAAGCACCCTGACTAATTCATTTTGAATTGTTCCTTGGGTTTCTCTTGTACCTCTTAACTGTCACAGGACAACACATATCCAGAGATTCTGAGGTCTAATCTGGGCTCTGTGGTGCTGCAGCTTAAGAAACTGGGGATTGATGACTTGGTGCACTTCGACTTCATGGACCCACCAGGTTAGTATAAAAAAATAATAATACACATTTCTTTTTGGCTCATGACGACACACTGCTTTCCTGTATGCTGACTTTTCTTTTTTGTTGTTCTTGTACTTTGCATTAAATCCCATAAAGAAGATTTAAAGGCTAAAGTTATAAGATTTTAATGAAATCAGGCCGCATTGTCAGCATTTTTAGCCATTCAGTGCATTTACATTCTGTAATTACTTCTCTGTGTGGTAGTTTTCATTGTTAGTGGCAATATTGATATTGAATATATGGTCAAAAATATTGTGATATTTGATTTTGTTGCCCAGTCCTAGCATTTATTAAGTACCATTGAGTAGCTTTCAATATATCGAGATTTAAACGTGTGTATTGAAATATAGCCTTAAAATGTTGTGCTATTATTGTAAGGCCATATCGCCTAGCCCTATTTAAAGCTATATTTAGTTTGGCTGCATCGTGAGCAGATACACAGTTGCTCCTCTTCTTCTTCATTCCTGGCAAAGTACCCGCTTAACAAATGTTTCCTGTAGTTTTAACCCAGATCTTGATTTTAATCAGTGCCATCTGAATCAGTACAAATGCAGTTACAAACTGCTATAAAAATCTACATCCAGTTGAACTGTGGTTGTTTCATGTGTAATATCAAATCTGGGTTGCCTGTGTCGCTTGGGAAAAACGACAAAGCAAAGATAAAGTGATCCTGGCAGATATCAAATGCTGCATACTGAGTGTTTGGAGATTTGAGTGTAAGTGCTCTGACAGACATGGGCTACACAACAGTGTTATGCAGTTTTTGTGAGCAGTCTACTTTAAGTTTAGATTATTGCTGTTCAAAGTGAGAGAGTGAAAAGAGAGAGATGATCAGTCAATGTATGTTTCTGTCTCTCTATTTATTTCTAGTACATATGAATCATGCTGGATCTAGGCCAAAGTTATGGCATTCACTAGGAGAGTGTGTGTTCCTACGGCGTCCCGAGGAGACCACCCCTCCTTTCCCTATACTTAACCTCCCCCTCCCCTCCCCCCTTTTCTCGCCATAATATAGTTTTCATCTCACCTCTGAGATTAAACCCATCTCTCCCCGTCCACTGTGGCAAACGCCATTTTGAGAATGAAATTGGTTACATCAATAGCAGCGCTATCACCTTAGCTATTGCCTTCCCTTTATATTCCTCCAGCGGAACGTGACTGACCTCCACCCACCACCCCCACATTTCTCACAAAACGCAAGGGTAAGCGTCAACATATGGGATTGGCCTTGTCTGCTAAGTCTAACTGGGAACAGTGGGGTGAAGGGAAAGGGGAGGATTACCTTTTTATTTATTTGATCCACTCATGGCAGAAGGTTTCTCCTAACTAGCTCCTGAGCATGCTAGAGCTACTTCAGCGCAATAAATGAAGTCTGTTTTCAGTCTGTGAGAGTTCCTGGCCATCTAGTTACAGTGGATCAATTCTGATACGCTGTGTCAAAGGCCTACCTCAGAGTAAATGGGCAGGCCAGAAATGTGTCTCTGGAGATTCAAGAAATAGAGGATGAAATAATGAGTTTTGGGATGCTAAGGGATTTTTCTTGTTGGTCAGACTGCTTTATTAATCTGTTTTGGGCGTTGTTCAAATCCTAAATGAGTGGATAGGTGGACATTCTTGTAGTTGTCACAATCATAACCTCCCTGCTGTGAGACTGCAGGGTTTATTGTGGTGCAAGGCCAACATCCCCTTTTCCATTGTTTTTTCTTGATGTTTAAATCTTCAAGTCCAATGAATTTAAGTTTAGGTATTGTCTCCCTGATCATCAGCAATAATCACCCCCGAAAGCTAGTGGCTTTTTCCATTTGAGCTCGTCCACACCTCAGCGGGAGCCTTGATTTTCCTTTCACTGTGAAATGCTCAAATATCTAGTTCATTTCTCTCTTTGCCCACCTCGCTCTGCACTCACTAAACACAGGAGCGGCAGCAAAAGCCAGCCAACCAAATGGAAAATCCAGAAGAAATCAGTAGCGATTTACGCAAGGACTTGGCTGGGTGGGATTCATTTGCCTCGTGACATTTCCAAAGAAGTACCTTTCGAAGCCAATGTGGTTTAATGTACCTTTAGCCTTTCGTCTCATTGATTTGGCCCTTGGTTAATATATCGGATTCTTGTGTGTTGAGGCAGTCAATATTTACTTTCTGATGAGCCGCATTGTGTATAGACTGAATTTCCACACTGGTTCATCATGCTAGCTGGACTTTGAAATCAGATTTTCACCTTTTGTTTAGCCCCGCACAAGCCACCGGTGTGGTAAGTAATGTGGCCGGCGCTCACTTTGTGTTTAAAAAAAAAAGTAGCTTTGATGCCCCAAATCAATATTTGTTAATCATAAAAAAATGCCTCCCTGCTGTTTGAAATTGAATTTTTTTGGGAGCACTTGAGAGAAATGAAAGAGAACAAGCAGTGCAGCGAGTGCTTGAAGCTAATTTTCAGTTAACATGCAACTGGTCATTAGGCTCCAGCTCTTGGGAGCCAAAGGTCAATAATTGCATCTGGAGGAAAAATCTTTTAACCAAACGGTGGAAGCCTTTTGTGTTGAAGCATTAAGTAGAAAGTTCCCCTGTAATTGCATTCGTTGTTAAGGATTGCCTGAGCGGAGGATGAAAAATGAGCTCTGCCATGATTACTTCTCCACTAAGTTGCTGTCTAGCGTAACTCTGGCCATCACACACTGAGAGCCTGCTCATTTTGATTGACCTCATGCTCCCTGCTGCCAAACCCCAAAACAGCCTTTGTTTGAGTGTTCCAGTGTCTTTTCTTAACTTGGATGTGCCTTCTATCAAAGGTCTGAGTTAAGGATGTGCTCGAACTCTATTGTTTCATCAACTTTTTTCTTCTGGGCTTCCTCTTTTTTTTTCCTTTTTTTTTTAAGTATTCTGTCAAATTTGGTTGATCAGGTTGCAGATCTTTACAAGCAAGTTTATATTGGCCAATAAAATCTGAACTACGTGACATAGAATTAGGTTTCCCTTATATTCCTCGGCTAAAAAGCATCAATGCAACTATTATATTTTAAGTTTAAGTCTAAATGTACCCCACTGTTTTTGATACTTAGTTACTTAAATATGAGTATTGCATATACTGTCTTACATATTTGGCATTTAAGAAAAAGAAGGGAAAAAAAGATTCTCAGTCTGAAAATTGTCTATTATAGTATCTCTGAGCCCAATGACTTCTTCAAATGTGATTGTTTATTTGAACCAACATATTGTCACATATGACAAAAAAGCAGAGTGTCACTTTTAAGTAGCAAAAGAAATGAACTGAGAATGGTTGGTAGAAAAATTACATAAAACAGTTGTTTATTAAAATGGTTCATTTTCCGTCAATTGTTTATTCGTTTTAGCTTAATGGAAACATGCAGTACAAGAGCATTAATCAATCCTGACACACAGGTGTGTGAAATGGTTCCAGATTGTTCTTCTGAAGTTTTGCTTTGATGAAGAAAAAAAAAGAAGACAGTTTTGCAAATTGTTCCATCTCTCTCATCTCCGTGTGTTTTGCCCATGGGCTTGGAACATTGTTAATGGCCTGCCTCTTCCATTCTGTCTCCTCCAGCCCCAGAGACCCTGATGCGAGCCCTGGAGTTGCTGAACTACCTGGCGGCACTCAATGACGACGGTGACCTGACGGAGCTGGGCTCCATGATGGCAGAGTTCCCCCTGGACCCCCAACTGGCCAAGATGGTCATCGCCAGCTGTGAATTCAACTGTTCAAACGAGATCCTCTCCATCACTGCCATGTTGTCAGGTAATGCTCAGGGCAGGCCTACTGTGTGGGTCCAAGCTGCTCCTCTTTCCATTTCCTGCACTCATGGACCGTGTTTCAGAAACGACCAGTGAGCTTAAGGAAATATACAGAGCAGCTTCTTTATCTTCTAATGTGTTTGCAATTTGAGGAGTTTTAGGTGTTGTTTAACATATTGCATGCCCTCATTAACACATTTTAGACCCCAGAAGTGGAAATCTACTTAGAATAAATGTAACATGTGCTTACTGAACTTAACTACAAGGGAAGTAGAGGATAAAGTAAGGGGTGTCAGCTATTATTTGTGTGGAAGGAGGAAAATACATGCCTGTACAAAATGTATAGGTGTAGCTGGAGCAGCACCAGCGTGCTACAGCAGTAATTGCACTTTAGGCTTGCCAAAGCAGAATGCTGCTCATTGAGATGAATCTTGGCGCCTTTGAAGGGAGTGCGAGGGGTCTTTGAAAGCGGGGAAATGGATTTAACTAGCTGTTTGGACGTGGTGTGCACTTAAAGCAGGTGTTTCAGGATGGCAGGTTTTTGCTGAGTTCATTAGAGTAAGCAGCGAAAAGTACACCTGAGAACGGTGCCGCCACAGCAACCGACCACGACGCTCAATAAAGGCCGCTTATACCCATTAAAGCCACAATCGAGCAGGTTTGACGTTAAGCAACTCGGAGAAAGTTCACAGAGGGGAGACAGCAGATTCCTCTGGGTCAACTCCACTGTTTTATCTTACTCCAGTATCAGGTCTTTAAGATAGGATGCTTGTGTGGACTGGGTGTCATCTGTTTGCTTTATCTCGTATAAAGCCATGCTGTAGCGCATGAGGACGGAGCAACCCATCCTTCTCCAGTCCTTTCCTTTCCCACCATAAACACTCCACAATACAGTATGCCCTGTGAAGTGTTCTGTGCCTCTCTTTGAGCTGAGGCCTTGATCCTCTCTGTGGGATTTGCTTAACTTATCCCTATGGGCGGCTGTGTTGGGGCCTATACCAACCTTGTTTAGTCCCACAGTGCTTCGTCCGACCCACGGAGGCTAAGAAGGTGGCTGACGAGTCCAAGATGCGCTTTGCCCACATCGACGGGGACCACATGACACTGCTCAACGTCTACCACGCCTTTAAACAAAGTGAGCTGCCCTTACATCACACTTCAGAGTTTTATGCTGTTTTCTTGGCCGTAACCATGAATTGCACTTGTCTCACACAGACCATGAGTCCACTCAGTGGTGCTATGATAATTTCGTCAACTACCGCTCACTGATGTCGGCAGACAACGTCCGCCAACAGCTGTCCAGGATCATGGACCGCTTCAGCCTGCCACGGCGGAGCACTGAGTTCAACAGCAGAGATTACTACATCAACATCCGCCGAGCGCTGGTCACTGGCTTCTTCATGCAGGTTTGTCACATCCCTGTGTGAAGTTCCTTTACTCACAGAGCCATACTGTATTTGCATTAGTCTACAAATACATTTTGAACTCTCATTACTTTGTTTTTAATCTCATACATCATTAAAATTCCAAACCTTTTTTTTTCTGTTATGTGTGCAAATATATATAAATATTATATCTAGCTCCACTGCTCGTCTAATGCTCAGTGACATTTGCCTTTGTTGAGTTTGATCAGTTTAAAGAGTAGTATTATTATGCATAACCTAGCACTGACTAAAAAAGCAGCTGAGATAACCACATTTCAAATACACACACACACAGGCCTGCTTTGTTTTTAAATGCATAAAAAGAAATCAAGTCAATTTGCTCCTTGCTCAAGGAAACAAATGGCATTTTGCAAGAAGCCATTTTCAGGGCTACCTGAAACAAGCGACCTGACAAGTTGAATTATGGTGTTAATATTTAAATATTTGTCAACATTAACCTTTATCTCGGAGACAAATTTGCGGCTCATGTTAGAGCTTTCACAGCATTTGTGATCATGTCTTTGTTGGGAATGGCCTTTATTGAGACTGATTGCCTTAGTTAATCACAACAACCTCTGCAGCTTCACCTAGTACTTATAATGTAGGGAAACATCTCTCCTAGAAACAAACAGGTTTGTCTTTGCCGTCATGTTGCTTTTCTATCAAATAGTAGTAACTTACTTATGAGGTTTACATGATTCTGTATAGTTAATTTACACACAGAAATTTAATTAAGCAAAAAAGGCTGTGTATGTAGTCGTTTGTTCTGTTTGTCTGCATGGTTGTTACTGCCAGTGACCTCTTCTGTCTCCGTGGTGTGAAAAGGTCGCTCATCTGGAGCGCACGGGCCATTACCTGACTGCGAAGGACAACCAAGTCGTACAGCTGCACCCCTCCACTGTGCTGGACCACAAGCCAGAGTGGGTGCTTTACAACGAGTTTGTGCTCACCACCAAGAATTACATCCGAACGTGCACTGACATCAAGCCAGAGTGGTAAGTTTCAGTTGTAGCTACATTTTTAATATGTTTTCAAGGTGATTGTCAGATAAAAATTTAAAAGTCAGAGACTTGAATAAATGGGTTGCTTGTATTACACACACGGTAATTTAATTTAGTCTTATAGTAACTTGAGTTTTGCAAGAAGCACTCAATAAAAAACACATAAGCATAAAAAATATTTTTGTGAGTGAAATAACAAAAAATAGAAAAAAACATGTTTTTTGTTTTTAAACTCGATGGAAAATAAGTAATTTCTCTTACATGAACACCTCATTGTTTTTGTCGGCTGTGTCTGTGTATGTGTCTGTCCTTTCTGTGTATAAGTTACTCTTTTTTTTTTCTATTTTCCAAAATAGCTTCCGAGATCTATTCCTCTTTTGCATTACATGTGTCTTTTTGTGTTTCTTGGTGCATCTGCACATCTGTTAAGCTTGTTGTGAGAGGAAATCTTATAATGTGTCCAATACATTTTGGTCTTCTGAAATGGGGTACAAATCCCACACTGCTGACTCAGTATGAATATAAATACCCTAATGGTGCAACACACACCGCCGGCGTGTGACACACGTCAACACCCACACCTGTTGTTCTGCACCGACGGCATCTTGACGCACATTGTTATGTCAGGATACACCATTATGTTTCAGCGCAAGCAGCAGCATCAGTCTTCCGTCTGGGTCTACACAGGATGCATTCAGGCACAGTATTAAGTGTAGGTCGCCTGTATTGAGCCCACTGGAATTGAACTATGGACATTGTACTTATGTGGTGTGAGTCTTAACCATTAGGACGTGTCAAATTTAAGGCCCACGGGCTGAATCCGGCCCCCGAGAGCTTGCAAAAAATATAATTTGTGCAATGCAATTATTTTTTGTTTTCTATACACTGAAGGTTTCTGGTGGCAAGGCATCAGCATAAGCTTAACAGCGTCTCAATACTTTGTAGTCAATTCCAGGAGTGGCACTGTAGCCAAGTGGTTGTAGCTAATCTTGTTAATATTAGCAGCCTAGCAAAATGTCCAAGAAAAGGAAACAAACAAAAAAAATGTCACTTATCAGGTTGACATCTAATGATTATTTAAATGATATACGAATCTGCTGAAAAGTTTCCCAAATAATCATTTTGTCTATAAATGACAAAATAATGTGAAAAATACATTTCCCATAGCCCAAAGTTATGGGTTCAAAAAGCTTCTTTTGTCCAACCAAGTCCAAAACCCAAAGACTCTTCATTTACTGTCATTAATTCAAAAGAAAACAGCAAAGCCTTACATTTAATAAGCTGGAACCAGCAAGAGTTGGATGATTTTGCTTAAAAAATGACTGAAATGATTAATCGTGGCAACTGAGTTTGTTTTGATTGACCAATTGATTAAAGGAGCATTATGTAGTTTTGGAGAAGAAATTCAAACTCAGAATTTTAATATTCAAAGAGTCGGGCAAATATAAACAAAGTAAAACAGGATTAAATTGTGCCGGCCTTTAAGGTCAGTTTGTTTATTCAGTAAATAAAAACAAAGTTTTTATTTTGTTTGTTTAGGCATAAACAATCAGTCAACAAAGTTCTTTCTCTTCTGATTCAATTTGCTTCCCCAAAACTACATAGTGCACCTTTAATTGACTAATTGTTGGAGCTCTATTTTTAACTTCAACTAGTTTTGTTTTCACTTGTGCTGCCATAAGCCTGCTACCTATTTCTCCTCCCCTTCTGCGACCTTGTAAAATCAAGTATCAAATTCGTCGAACTTGTGCAAGTAGTCACCCTGTGAATATGGAAGAACGGCGTTCTCCCACAAGTAAACACTGCAGACAATTTTCGTGACTAATGTTTACTTGCTTTCTTTCCTAGGCTGGTGAAAATTGCCCCGCAGTACTATGAGATGAGTAACTTCCCCCAGTGTGAAGCAAAGAGACAGCTGGAGCGTATCATTGCAAAACTCTCATCCAAGGAATACACTCAGTACTAAGAAGGTTTGCATGTGCTGCGACGGCATCCTCAGAATCTGTACAAAGGAAAATCTGAGCTCTTTCGAGCAGTCTTACAACCTCATTTTTGAATTCTATTTTTGTCTCACTGTGTGTAACATATTTTCATGACTGATGAATTGTGTTCCGTTACCTTTGAGGGCCACCTTGTGTCACTTTTTCTTTTTGAGCCAAGATTGTTGAGCACTTCTAAAAATGTACTGTAACTGACTGGTTATGAGGAATTAAGTCATCAACCATTTCTGTTTAAAGCATGATGTTTTATATAAGTGTCAACGTTCATCTTGAAGAAATCCAAACTAAGTCGCAGCCCTGGATTCTTGGCTTCCTCTGCTGCTGAAACGGCATTAGTCCGTCTCGCAAGCTTTTGATCAAATGTAATTTATACTGTATTTTGATGCAGGCATAATGTATTGTTCTTTCGTCATGGAGATGCTAAGAGAGGCACTCTGGTCACATTTCCTGTCACTGTTCAACTTAATAAAAATGACTTTGTAATAAAACATTTTTCCGGTGTCAGCATTAAAATAACAGGATAATCTGTGCATAAAACTTTTCACTTAACCCTCTCTCTTTCTCCCTATCTCTCTCTCTCCCCCTCTCGCGCACACACACGTACTGTGCAATCACGTTTTGACCTGCCAAATCCAGCTCGTTTCCTGGCTCTTCAGGGAAGTTAAATCTTCTTACTGGGATATTGATAGCTTCAGAAACAGTTGGAGTGAGGGGGAATGTTAATTACAAATGTTTCGGAACAAGATCAGTGTGAAATCCCTGCTGTGCTGGAGCCTGTTCTGGCTGTACTGCTTTGTGTCTGCGCCTCTCTAATGTGGAAGGTAAAGCCTGCAGTCGGGGAGACGCATGAATTCTAAGCACTGCAGTGATGTAAAAGAATCACCAGAATAATGGTCAGTGACATAACTTGAATGTGTGTTTAGATTTACTACAGTCAAACCACGCCTGTCTCATCAGATTAAACTTTTTTAAAGAAAAGTAGCGTCCAGCACTCGACTCGTAAGAATTCCTAAGCAGCAAAGAAAGTTGGATGAGTTTTAACAAACTTTCCCCTCTCATTCTGTGGGTCAACAACTTAAACGAGGCGAGCTGCCTGCGAGTGGCAGAGCGTGAATTCTACAAAGAGTTTGATTAGTAGCACTCTAAGGGGCATGTGTGTGTGTCCCTGAGCTGAGGTCAGAAGGCTAGGAGCATCCTGGTCCCCCGACCCTATAGACTGATTACTGATTACTGCTACTTAGCAACCGACAGCTAATAGTGTTTGTGTGTGTAGTAACCATTTTATCACTTTGAGAAGCTGAAACTTCTCTGAGCTGAACTTCTTCTGTGCTACAACACAGCAGTAGTGAAATGAAACCAAGTATATTTACTCATACTGTACTTAAGTATAAATACAAGGTACTCTTACTTTACTTGAGCATTTCCATTTTGTCCAACTTTATACTTCCGATTAGGCTTTCAGATGCATTTTGTAGCACCTTCCTCTCCAGTGAAATCCATGAATCTAACAATATGATCATTTGAATGTTTGTGATAAACTGAAGGATTCCTTTGTGTGGTTGAGAAAATTCTCCTGCTTCACAAGCTAAAAACGGTACAAAATCTCTTTCCGATTAGCTGGAAAATGCATCGTCTCAAAGCTGAAAACGGTCTGCTTTCCAAGCTCATGAAAAGTTGACTTTTTTCGAGATCTGTGGCTCTCACAGGGCAGTGACGCCGCAAACATGATGACTTTATAGAATATGATGCATTGCTGTAGATTAAACTACCAAACAGTATGTACAGAAGTTAAGATGGGCTTAAACATCTGCAGCACAAAAATGCAACATACACGTTAATGAAGCAGTAATATTAATCCAAATATATCAGATATGATAATGGAGTACTTTCACATTGTGGTATTAATACCTTTACTTAAGTAAAGGATCTGAATTCTTCTTCCAGCACTGCTGCACAGCCTGTGAGAACAATGAACTCAAGTGACATCCACTTTTAGACTCAAGTTTAGTTCAGACTCGGTACAGAACCCTGTAATACAAACTGGCAGCTGGTTACCAACGTTAAAGAAGTACATTTAAAAGGCAGTTGTGCCTTGAATTGTAATATTTTAGAATGTTGTACATATGACAAATTAATCTCAATCTAACTCAAATTAAAGGTGCACTGACTGGTTTTTTTTTTTATTAGCTCTGTCATGCACTTTATTGGCTGCAACTAGAAATTATTTTGTATTACAGATTAGAGATATGGATTTTCAGGCTTAGTCTACTAAAAATGTATGTTAAAAAAAGAAGAAGAAAAAGAAATTGAAAAATTGCCTCAAGTGATGTCATCTGAGTCAATGTATGGGGCTGATGACTACAAGTTTGAAAAATGGAAAGAAAGAAAAAAACTGTCAGTGAAAGGAAGAAGTGACCTTACCAGACCTCTGCAGCCTGCTCTTCTTCTCTGCTTGAGGCTACATTAGCCGCTACTAGCACAACACATCTGAATCTCTGACCAAGCTTTCAGCAGTTGAGCTGCTTTTTGGGTAATGTGGGCGCTGCTTTGACAAGGAAGAAAAATGAATGGCTTATAAAAGACAATTTAGCTTTTTCGACATTGATTATGATCTTTATTGTTTTTTACTTTTATATTGTGTCTGACAGTGTTATAGAAGCGCAAAATTGGTGTACTCTTTTAATCATTTGGCGTCTGCGTTGAAAGAAAACAGTAAAAAAAAAAAAAAAAAATCCCAAAGCCGAAGTGACACGTTCTTTTGTCTTGCTTTGTCCGACAAATCCCAAAGACATTCAATTTACTAGCAGCATCTGTCAGATGTTTGACATTTCTGCTTGAATTTTCTGTCTTTTCTTTTTAATTGTTGATCGACTAATCCATTAATCAATTTATACTTCAGCTCTGCTCCAGATGGATAGACTATTCTGTGTGGAGAAGATAGAAACATGAAAAAGCAGTATTATTCTGAGAGATATACCTTGTCTGGGCACAATGACAAATGCAAATCAAAGATCCCATTTTATTTCTCCCTGTGTCCCTCACATCACCCTTTAAAAAGCAATTTATTTAACTGCTTCTAATCCAGATTTCTTTCTGTTCAGGTGCACTGTGGCCTTTGTGATAGCATAACCTCGCGTTCCTCTGTTCTGCATCTCAACTTTACATCAATTGTAAGGGAATATACATAACGTTGACCTGAGGATAGAGGCAGAAATGAACCAGTAAGCATTTTTCACAATCTCTGTAGTGTCTGGAAGTAGGCAGGCAGAGATACCAGACCTGCTAAGGGAGTTTTAAATTAAGCCTGCAGATTGTGTAATATGCTAAGTCAGGACATTAGCATGTGTGCTTTAATATTTTTTGGACTGTTGGGAGACGAGTTTTTAAGTGGATGGCCTTTTGCTTGGGAACGTACACAGAACCACAAAATGGTGCCAGAGAGATTAGTCTCTCTCCAAAGTGAAGCCAATAGAAAACCCATTAGTTTGAGCTGATCTGGAAATTATATGGAATTGATCCCGAGGTAAGGACAGTTTTTCATGCTCAATACTTCCCATTGATTCACTCTGCCATAATTACAAATGAAAATCATTATGTCTCCAAGTTGTATTTTGTTAGTGTCTGATGTGAGGGTATGAGACCGACTGCATAGTCCAACCTCTTATGTTCTTACATCGGAATTATTATTAGAAATTGAACTCTGACAGAGTCGGAATGAGATTTGTAGTTTTCCTTTTTAGCCATTCAAGCTGGAAAGTTACCAGAGGTCGAGGATGTTCTGTACATTTCCTCACACAGCTGCTCATAGCACACTCATCCTTGCACCCCGTGCTGATGTTAGGGGCCACTTTATACTGCTATTTGACAGTAACTCACCAAAAGTAGCAAACACAAACAAATACAAGACAGGTATTGTTCAGCGTGTTTCCAAACAGTGTGAATCACCACCTCGCCACAGCTCAATCTTCCACCACCCACAGAGTCCTGGATGGTGCCTCATCATCATTTGAGACTGAGGAGCAGGGAAGTTTATTGCAGAACACCTCAGCGTTTCAGGAAATCCATCCCCGCACCCCGTTCTTCCTCCTCCCATCCCACGCCGGTGCCCCCCCCACCCCCCATCACCACCAACGCCGCCACCAATCGGAGCCGAGACAGGTGTCTTATCTCCATCACACAGCACAAGCACAGCCAATCTTCCAGGAAGATGGCGACTGGAATGTGACAAATCCATCTGTCCTGGTTTGAATTTGTATGCTAATTTGAAGTAATAGCCCCTCTGGTGACAGTGCAAGGGAACAATTCAATCATGCCATCTATGACAGTTGCTTTCCAGCCTTCTCTGTGATATGGGAGTATATGCACGTACCGCCGGGTTAGGCTTGATAAATTGGTTATGTAGGGGAGATGTGGCATGTAGACTGCATGTTTAAAATGGGCTGCCAGTTTGAAATGAATCTACTACTGAAGGCACCTGTGCAGAAATGTACAGCCACTACCTGTAGGAAGAGGGGGGGGCCAACGATATTTGATTTGACCTCATTTATTTCCCCCACAACGCTGCCGGATCGGTGGCTGTCCCTGAACTTTCACCCAATTTCACTGGCGCAGCCTTCATGAGATATGTGTGAATGATAGAAATATCCCCACATAAAATCACACTAACACAATTGCTACATTGTCACACTGAATTATCTCGGGCTGTTGATTTGATTCCGTGAAAAGCTTTCATGTGTCACTGGGCAGAAGAAGAAGAAGAAGAAGAAGATGTAGAAGAAGAAGAAGAAGAAGAAACAGATCAGAGGAAGCCAACAGGCACAAGTATACGAACAAGCTGCATTCAGAAAGAAGCCGGCTACACAGAATTGTGGTTTCTCTTGTGACCTGGCACTCCCCTGCACTGTGCAAATGTATGGCACGCCATAATCTTTAAATTAATCTACAGCACAGGACAGATTATGGTCGATGGTGACAGATAAGGCTGAAGAACAAACCGCTCTTCATTTTGCTTGCATCATTCTTTTTCTGTACCTCCAGATCAGGGCCTGCTTTCTTTCAAGGCACTCAGCTGGCTTACCATTGGTTCTCCCCATCGATGCGCTTCCACTTTAAAATGCAGCACAACAATCACTTAGACCTGCAACTGTCACAGAAGTCCTTGCAAAAATCCCTTATTTTTGTTGCTACTCAAAGGCATTTTAATGTGTTTTTACTCCACAATTTGCAGTATTGACACACTAACGAGCCTCATGAGAATTCATTAGACAAAATGTGTAGGCTGTGTTATGACCAATGGCCATGGGGGACGTTCACTGTCATTTCTTTGCCTTTCTATACTCTCACCACTGCAGTGAATTCTTGACTGTTTCTCCAGGAAAAAAAGGAAAGAAAATGCACAGCGCTTTGCCAATTGACCACACTTCAAACGGGTGCAGATCATGCGTGGCAAACGCATCTGATCAAACAAGGAGGCCGGCAAAGAAAACTGATGAACAAAAGGCCCGTCTGACTGCACGGGTCTCACATCACAATAAATAGTGTGCTAAAAGACAGCTCTCCAAATGAGCTCTGCTAGCAGTCCTCCACCAAGAGTTTGCAGCGAATTGAAAGATGTTCTGCGCTCAGCATGGCTGCACGTGGATAACAAATTCTGTAGTACAAGATTGTACAGGTTTTGTTCTGAAGGAGGAAGGTTTTCTACTAGGAATATAAATTAACTTTAAAGGTGCACTATGTAGTTTTGGGTAAGACATTTTAATCAGAAGAGAAAGATCTTTTTTTTATGCCTAAAGAAACTGAATAACAAACTCTCTTTGTTTTCATGACTGAAGAAACAAACTGACCCTTAAAGGACGACACAATTCATGCGGACCCTGCCACCTTTCAAAATTCAAACAGTGTTCTGGGGACCTTATTTTCCTCTTCGAACAACTTGTTTATTCAGTTATAAATTCTGAGTTTAAATGTCTCCAAAGCTACATAGTGCCCCTTTTAATTTAAATCCAATGTAATGGGCTTGATTAAAACTGCTGGTCTATCATAGACTGATACGACTAATGCAATCAAATGCTACATTTGGGGTAAACTAAAGGCAAACTCTATATAGAAATGTTGCACTCACTGATTTTAATATTTACATGTTGCATAATGCTATCAGCCCGCACTCATTTGTGACATGCATGAGCCCCATTAATACAAATGAGGTGTCCATAAGGTCATGCTTTGGATTCATAAAGCTAGGACACTATACTGAAGATACTACAACGTAAAGGCATTTCAGTAATGTAATGGAAGTTTTGTGTCAACCTTCTGTCAGGCCGTAAATAATAAACTAGTAGATCTTGAAGGGTTTTTGCAACTTTTTAAATTAGCTTTGCATTAAATTCAAAAAATCGCGTTGACATGTAGATCATCCAAAGCCGTAAGGTGTATTTGAACTGCACAGTGATAGTCTGATGCTGTGCAATTCCGGTTATCACTTCATCTGAATACAATTTTTCAGGTCACTGTATTTCAGCCTCATTCCCCGATATTTCCTCAATGAGAATTACCTGACACCAGTGTTTTTTAATCTGCCATTATTGCGAGGTCCTTTAGAAGCAGAAAACTCTCCGCTAACAAAACGTATGCAGAAATTTGAGACTTTTTTGAATCACAAAAAGAAGCCAATTGGGGAGCAGCAGATGGATTCAGACATACAGTATACAGTAGAGAACCTCTCCACTAGTTTCTCCATCACATTGAGAGTCTTCCTCCAGATGGGACACCACTGTCCTAATCAAATGTGGACATGCAGCTCCCTCCTTAACAGCAGTGGTTGTTCTGGGCTCAGCAGTGCTGCTGCTTTCTTTTCTGTCTCAGCAGTGAGTGGACTGCATTCACCTGGTGGATCAGATGTAAATCAGCCTCTTGAAGGCGACATGGCTACAATAAAACCAGCAGGGCTTGCTTTTGAAGCTGCAGTAAAGACTCATGAGGGCGACACTGTGAGGGACAAAGGCACCATTGACCAGCTGTGCATTCAAAACAAAAGTGGTCAGCATACCTTTACTTTTAGCCTGCATTGTCATCTAAAAATGATCATAATGTGTGATATAACTCACATTTATCAGTCACTAGTTTGTTTGCTTTCTGTACTTTGTACTGTTCTATGACACTGGCACCTGATTTAGGAATATCCTGATACAAATTAGCCTCTGGCTATATGTATCTCTGGTGCAATGGGCTGTGTTATATTTTGTGCTGTGTAAATAATGTAGGTGAGAGTAGGGTTTCAGGGTATGAGCAGAAGTTCTAGTCTTTTTCAAAGAAATATAAGTCAAACATTTTAGCTTTAATTTCAGTATTTCATCTGCCTCCATGCAGCTCATCCAGACTACAGGAGCCCGGCTGGTTTTCAACCTACCCAAGTTTTCGTCTGCACCCCGCCATGGCTGCTTGAATAAGATTCAAGCGACTGGTACTTAAAGGATAAGTTAATCCAAAAATGAAAATTCAGTCGTTATCTGCTCACCCTCATGCTGATTGGAAGTCAGGTGAAGTTTCATAGTCCACAAAACATTTCTGAGTATTGCAGCATTCTCCTAAACAGCTGAAGTAGATGGGGACTTGTTCTAAAACACACAAAAAAAAACCAAAGAGGAAGAAGCCCCTCAGACCCCAAATTGTTTTTTTCGATTGTTCATCTTCACTGTACCTGCTAAGCTAAAAATGTTAGCGTGCACCCTGGCTGAAGTGGGTGCACAAGGGTGTCGGGGTCCCTAGTTGCTGTGAAGCTTCAGAAATGTTTTGTGGTCTACAAAACTTCATGGGACTTTCCATTGGCATGGGGGTGAGTAGATAATGAGTATGAGATTTTTATTTTGGGGTGAACTTTTCCCTTAAGTGCCTAAAGTGCTGCGAATGCAAATCAAAAAAAAGCTCTGCTACTTCCAATGGGCTTGCTACTTCACAATGGTGGAACGAGGCCCCAAATGACATCCGGACAGCGGAAACTTTAGACATCTTCCACCAGAGACTGAAAACTCATCTGTTCAGTCCAAATCCTCTTTCTCAGTCTCTTATTGTTTGTAAATGTAGCACTTGTAGCAGCTCAGCATGTTGATGAGGCTGATGTACTTCATCCACATGGTTGAATGCACATATTGTAAGTCGCTCGGGATAAAGGCGTCAGCTAAATAAACGTAATGTAATCTTAATTAAATGCCATGTACACTCACACAGGTGCTCTCACTTGCTCAGTCTGATTAGTCCTCGTTTCAGGTCGAAGCCAGGCAGAGCTATGGGGGAATATCATGATGTCACCTGCCTCTCTGTATCGAAAGTACAAATGATAAAGGTGTTGCCCTGCAGTAACAGGTGCAACGAAACTAACAGCAGACTGAGGAAGACGTCAATCAAAAACCGTGTACATGCCCACACAGTCCTGATGAGATGCCTGATCAAACACCTGTGTGGGAGAATGCTGCTTTGTTTTACATTTCCTCTTCTACGTTAGACTTTAGATTTTGTCATCAGGAGACACGTCAATGAATATTTTCATCTTGTTTGCTGTAGATTTGTCAGAGCAGGAAAAGCACAGGTGGAAGTAATAACTGTAACAATGGCTCCAATCCAAAGTGGATCAACTCATATAAATGCAGCCAGAATTAGCGTTAATCACACCTGTGACTTTACCACCATGACGTGGCAAAATATTTGTCAAAAAAATAAATTAAGTTGTGAATTTAGTTTTAAGTACAGTACGTGTTTGTTATTTTCAATTAAGCTTCAAAATAAAACGATTCACTGTGCCTTGTTGCTTTATTCCTGCAACATGAATAACTAGTGTGTGATTTCTGAGCTGAATTTTATCGTCCATTTTTGGTTCACCACTAATATTGTCAATTTAAAAGATATTTTTCAAGTCAAGGGAGTTGCAATTTGTTGAAATTAAAGTAAAATACCATCTAGTTTTGTGTAAAACCGCTCAGTGAATGACATCGTCTCGCTCAACACACACCAATACCAACATGGCCGCCTGATAGACCAGCTTGTTTTGTTTTAAGCTAATTGTAGCCATTGGATGCTAATTGCAGGTGAATTTAATTAGGCCAGCCAAAAAAAAAAAAAAGCAGCAAGCTTATTAGCCAATTAGCTAGCTGCTAGCTTATTTGCCATGTTTACCAAGGAGAAGACCCACAGGTGTTGGGAGGTGAGGGGAGTCATTTTAGCATCTTTTAGCCAAAACTGGCGTCAATTAAAGTATTCCTCATCATGTCGGTGGCACCCTCGACCAAGCACCTGACACCTACAGGCGGTCCGCGGACCCCACTTTGGGTACCACCGCCGTCGAAAGCATCCCGCTCCTGTTTTTTGGGGGGAGAAGGCGCCCACGTGACGGAGGGGAAGCAGCAGCCTGCACACCGCCGCTGTTTGTCGGCTGATAGCTGCCACGGCGCCGGACGGAGGAGCAAAGCGGGGCAGAGAGACACAGAGAGACGGAGAGAGACTCGTCGAGGGAAGACGTACAAAGACAAAAATCTCCGTTTGCGACGCGAGAACTCCTGCAGACTCCTCCAGACGACACGGCTGGCACACACGCACGCACACCATGGACGGTTATGCCCGGACCGAAGATGAGCTCTTCTCCCCGTGCCTCCTCAACCTCACCTGGGAGAATTGCTACGAGCAGGTAGGACTCTCAGCTAAAATTAGCTCCACTCTTCGTCTTTTATGAACATGCTCGGTGAAAGAATAGTCCAATAAGTTGTGAGGGCGACTCTTGAGTGAGTCAGCACATGAGGTGAGCGCAGGTAGCAACTTCAATTGAACTTTAACTAATCAACGAGGGTCCCGGGTACCCCTCCTCCTTCTCCTCCTCCTCCTCCTCCCCCCTCCATTTTACCGGCGAGCCTGTCCCAAACTCTGGCTGCTTGACATTACAGTTGTAATTAAATGGAAAAAAAGCAGCCGACTCTGCAGCGCCCCAGTGTCTCCAAACTACTTTTCTGAAAGGTTGCCTTCCCGAACTTCCACATCTCTCTGCGAGGGGGCTCAAACATCCTGCCCTTCAAATCAATAATGAATTAACCTAGTAGACAAAATAAATCTCTCGCCATGAATTCTGTTCATAAACAAGAGGCAAACACAAACTTTGCATTCCCTTTGAAGTAACTGATGCGTCATCTTCAGTACCATGTGGACTTTTTTTTTCACCCATGGGTTGCCAGATTGGTGCTCAAAATCAAGTAAGGCAGACTCGCACAGGACTGGGTTTGTAATTGAGGACAGACTTGATGCTGTGCACTTTGATCCTGGAGTGTTTGGGCCTGGTCTCGCACAGCAGAGCAGCAGCACTGGTGTCTGTTTGGAGATAATTACCTAATTCCTCCCTCTTCCCTCAAGCTT
This sequence comes from Pagrus major, assembly GCF_040436345.1. NCBI lineage: Eukaryota > Metazoa > Chordata > Actinopteri > Spariformes > Sparidae > Pagrus > Pagrus major. The sequence continues at coordinate 25,115,343 of NC_133224.1, read as the reverse complement.
AATCAGTTCTGCCTTTAAAATACACTTATCGTGCCGTATGAAATCCCTCTTAATTCTCACATTCTAATTTGTGCGAGGAATGTGTGAGGCTAAAGTCATCTGCCACAAGAATGCCAATGAAATCATTCTCTATGAATGCTAAGAGGGCTCCCAGCTATTTAGCAATTTATGCTCCATGATTGATGCCAAAATATTTGTACAGTGATTTTTATGGTAATTTACTTGAATGCGACCATGAGAGCTCAGGATATATATATACAGGATATTTATTCCTCTGTTATCAGACTCCAGGTTGCAACACAGTGATGGAGGACATTTAAACAATAAATCTCCCGTGGTTTAGTGGGCTACCATTTTGAATTACAAGTAATCACAAATTAAAGAGGATTAGGCTCTTAAAGCCAGCGCTGGTGATTGGTTCTGCTGAGAGTCATATTGTAACAGTTATTTAGCCACGGGAAACAAAAGCCACCGCAAACATGATTCAGGATTGCAAAGTCATTGTGACTGGCATTTCAAATATGCAACAATTAAGCCTCAGCGCGTCTGCTGCTAAATGGATTTTTGGCACATCAGTTGGGAGCCGCACATTTACAAACTTAAGACACTTAAATCCACAATGAAGAATCGACAAAGCAGCATAGATTGTAGCCAGATACACTCACGTCCCTTGTGTTCAACTTCAGCACAGAGGGTTTAAATATAAAAGTTAATATTTGTACTGCATAGTTCTTAAATATGTGAAAATGTGCCTTTAATTAAATTGAAAACATGATGACATTTTCCACATTTAGTCCAATGATTTTAATCACTTCATCTTTCAAGTCAACCATCTTCTCAAGAGTGAGTATTAGCCACTTTTTTCTGTTAAATATCACTGCAAATGAAATATCCTCTGGTTTTGGAGTGCTGGTCGAACAAAATGAGCAATTCAACTTCAATAAAACTTAATTGTGTGAACAACGAAGTCATTGCAAGGTGGTGCAGTTTGCTAAAAATGTTCAAAGAATAAATATGAAAACACGAGTAGAGGTTTCTGGAAGCTGTGGTGACCATATATAACTTTTTCTGACACTTTGTAGGCTAAATGATTAATCAGTTAATAGACGACATAAACGTTGGATTAATTGGTAATAAACATGATTGATTGTCGGAGGTGGCAGTGGCTCTTCATTTCTGTGTCATATGGATAGTTCTGCTCTCCTTAAAAAGCTTCATATAATCTCTAAAATTCAGTTTGGTACAGTCCGCACTCTTCCTCTTAAAAATCCTTACTGGTAAAAAAAAAAAAAAAAGAAAGAAAATGTGAACCGTCTGAATGCAGGTCATATGCTCGGCCAGCGTGTTGTTAGCCATGCACATATCCTCCCTTGCCCTCCCCAAGTCCTACGGCGGGTGGGTAAATAAATAAATAAGGAAGTAAAGGGAAATGTTGACACAGCCTGTCCTTGTGGCCAGATTATCCACTCATGCTTGAGCGCTGGGTAAAGGCCTTGCATTATTCAGCCTAAGACACAGAGATGCGGGGGGGGGGGGGGGACTGTGGAAAAGCTGGGTCTTGCCGCAGGAGTTTCTGTGTGAATATGTGTGTGTGTGTTTTGGGGGTAAGCGCCTCCACTTTTGAAAGAGCAGACATGGGGATAGCTGAAATTCATGGGTTGGGGAAGATGAAGTCTGCGCTTAATTATCAAATGAACTCATTGCCTCGCACTTTACTCTCTTTCTTTTTCCACTCTCTGCATCACTCCACACTCACTCCCTCCTCGTCTGGCTTCTTGAGGGCTGCTGTCCATGGTGCTGAAAGTTTCATCACACATTTTGTGCATGTCTTTTGAGAATTCCAGGCTCCAATCCTTGCTCGCCGCTCTTCAAAAGCAATGTATTCAGTTTGTCTGGACAAAAAGCGTGCCAGCACTTGGCAGTCCAGCTCAAAAGAGTGAAGCCCTATCATTCAAGACGTTTTGAAAAAGCTGCAGGTAACACAGCGTGCTCTCCGAAGCAGTAAGGACTAATGCATTTTTTTTATGTGTCTGCTTCTGCCTACAGCATGTTTCATCACAGCAAGGCTCAAGTTACGCTACCACTCACTCAGTGGCTTGGTTAAATGAAAGCTCCTTTGTGTGCGCTCTTATGTACAGTATTTGATCCGTGCGAGTCACTTCTTCTTCTGCTTAATGAGTCAGTTGCCTGAATGGTTTTAGTTGAGGCACACTTTACAGCAAAAGAGGGATAAAATATTAAGTTTTCTGGTGTATGTGACTTGTGTCCTTGTTCATACCACAGACTCAGGTAGATTCTGTTGTTCATTGTGATTGAGTTTAGAATGATGTGCTCCATGTTGATTGACGAGAGTAAAAAGTTACATTTCATATTTTCATTGTCAGTGGATTTGCACAAGTATTCATCGGACATTTTGTCCTTTCTGTGCTCTCGCTCCAAATTTCATTTGAAATGAATGAAGAAAAGTAACATTGTACATGAAAAATCACCAGCTTTTATACTGTTGGTCAGACAAAAGAAGACATTAAAAGATGTCACCTTGGACTCTGAGAAACTGTGGTTAGCAGTTGTCACTGTCTTCTGATATTTTATAGACCAAGTGATTAACTAAATTATAAAAGAATTATTGACAGCTTAGTGGAAACTAATCATCATTGAAGCCCTACTCTCACACATCACTGCAAAGACTTTTCCATAGTGCCAGTTCAGTGCTGCCACTGGTGCCACTTCAAACACAATTGTCCGTGAGTGGGAAGCCGGTGAGGAATCCTGATAATGTGTGTCTTCTGTCACAAAGCTTCTGGTGCAGCGCTGAGACATATCCAGCATAATTCAGTTTACTATTCATATTAGTCATAATATTTGGTGAGTCTTTTGTTGAGTTGACCCAGCTGACCAGTGACGATCATGAAACCATAATATAGCAGTCTGAATATCATCCCACAAGTGCTATGAAGTGGCACAAGTGAGTATGATCTGAGACCAGGTCAAGACCGAGACCGATCCGAGACCAAGACTAGTTTGAGTCCCACACTGCATGACACACACGCAATAAAATTTTGAACATGCAAACCATAGGCACTCATGAAATTGATCTGAAAGATCCACATTCACAAAAAAATATAGCCTAAAGAAAGTACAGTACCTAGCAAACATTTATTCAATTCAATTCAATTCAATTCAAATGAATCTGAATCCAGAGTCTTCTTTGTCTGAGACTGACACAAGGCCGAGTAAAAGTGTGGTCAAGACAAGACCTTCAAAAAGTCTCGAGACCAAGACCGATCTTGACTACTACAACACTAGTATGTAGTGAACTGGCCATTTAACAGGGCAAATGCAAGAAAAACTTGAGGCAAAACTTGAGAAAAGCTTTATTACCAGTTCCAGGTTCCAGAGACTTGCTTATTGTTTGTCATGGTTTGAGTTTATGATCTGCTCTGTGGACCTAAAACTATTCCCACCTCTTACAACAACCCCCAAAGGAGTTTATCTAATTTCCCTGTTTTGGCACATCATTTTTTAATTTTTTTATTTCATCAACAAGTGTGTGCCTGATGAACACCTTGCTTTTGATAGCAATCCACAGGAGTAGGGCCTGTCGGCAGTTTTAATGAGAAGCGTGTTGTTCCCTTGCAACATATTGCCAAGATATGGATGGGTAATTATCTAATCAAGACTTTGTGAAAGTGCTGCCACTTACTCACCACTGACCTGCTAACCATCTGCCAGAGTTTTTGCTGCAAGTTGTTAACATACTCTAAATTGAACATATAGCTACATTTTGGCACATGTAGGATTTTGGTTGAAGGTTTACATGGAAACTGATGCTTAATAATATGTACACAGATGTATAAAGGATGAATGAGAAGGGAGTAACATTTGTGTAAAAGAAGAAGCTTTAGTTTTCAAACATGGTGTTTTGAAGGCTTGCTGGTGCTTAGTGGGGATGACCAATAATTTTCTTTCATCCATTTATGAATTTAAGACACACAGTTTTTAAATAATTCAAACGGCAACATCATAGCAACATATATACTGTGGTGGCAGGGCCAAAGTGTGACGCTGTCCTTGGTTGTAGCTCTCCACGGTCATGTTTAAAGATATAACAGTGCAGAGGGAGGAGGTGGGCAGGGTGCCTCAGCAGTGACTGAAGCAGGGTTGTTGACCACACCATCGGCATAAATGTTCCCAAAGCGCACTTTATTTCAATTCCAAAGGGAGATGTGAACCACCAGAGGGAGCAACAAGCTTTGATTTCCCATGGAGCTTTAAAATTAGTCATGTCATTAGTTAAATCTAATGTAAGGATTTTCAGCAGGAGAAGCCTTTTTACTGCACCACCACGGCCGAATACATGATGTGCATTAGTTGAGAGAGAGTGCAAATGGTGTAGAAATAGGTGCATTTTGATTGAATGTCTTTCAGCTTTCAGTCTTTATCATGTGCCTGTGAGGAGCTTGTTTCACAGATAGATTAATGTAATAGCAATATTAGTTTCCAGAGATATTAATCTTGTTTTCCAGCCCTCTCGCTCCGTGCTGTCTGAATCAACGTCATAGCAGAGGGGAGCGCAGGCACTCCAGACTGCATTCTTTGATTATGTGTGGGAAAATGTCTTCCTCACCATTGACAATCTGTTGATACCTCGCAAAATCTGAGATGAAAGGAAATGCAGCTTAGACTGTGAAAAATCCTCGCCTTCTCACCGGGAGGTAAAAGTACTCTCACAAACATTGAATTGTACATCTGAAGTGTTATCAATTCCACCTGAAACGAAGGGCCCCGGTGGCAGAGCCGAACCCTCGTGCTTTTGATCGCACCAGCGGTGCCTGTAAACAAGTATTTTCCCATCTTCCTCTCTGTCTGTCTCTCTGTTTCCCTCCCTACTCTCTCTCTCTCTCTCTTCCTCCCCCACCAAGGTGTCTAGAGGGGGAGGTTCCTTTGATTATCTGCGCTGTGGATTAATTGCTTTTCTTAACCTCTGCACAGACGTGCTCCTACACCGCCCCGGAGCCCGCCGCACGCGCCCAGATGGACCCCTGCCAGGAGAAAAACAACTCACACCATGGTTCTATCTCCCCACCTTCTCTCAATTACTGACCTTCATCCTTTCATTTCGCCTTGGATGCTATCATCGGCATTATCAGTGTATTTACTTTGTTTGTTTAGCTAGTTACTTGGCGCACTGCAGCATTCTTGGCTGTATTTTAAGGCAGACTGAGCATGTGTGAGAGGTGTATTAATTTCTGGGAAGAGTTGCATCAGTGGATGAGATGAGTGTGTGTTGTTAGGTAAATGTATTGTGTGTCATAAAGTGTCTACGGGTCACCAAGTGAGGTTTTTATGCAGGAATATTGCACTGCCTTTTTTGTAATTGTCCTCATTCCATGATTAGGCAGATTTTGGCCTTGAAGTTGTGCTGGCCAAGCAATTTCAGTCACGTTTCCTTTCTTCTTTTTTTTCCAGCACTGAGTGCTCTTTTCCATTGCACTTTGCCTTTGAGACGCGCATGTGCATCACTTCTCTGAAAAGGTCCCGGCCCCTGCCTCCAAACACTGTCATAAAGCAATGGACTGCCTCCTTCAGACCTTGGCCCTTTTTTTTTTTTTCTTCTTTAGGACATCCTGAAAGCACATCCAGGGGCCATCTCAATGATTTATGCACTACATCTCCCATGCAGAACATCTACAGCACCTTCACAGTTTGGACAACACTGTGCTAAAATTTTCTCAAGAGTTTGATTGCCACAGGAGTAAAGAAAAAGTTTTAATACATTTTATTTTATTTCTCTTGTTGGTGCTGACTGAGAGTTCAACATTAAGACATGAAGAAGTTTCTTAGCCTAGAGTTTTTGGCAGAAAAGTGTTGGAATATAACCTTTCTAGTCTCTGGCGGGAGTTTCGTAATCCATAACTGGAGACTTTTTGGTCTTGGTCTCCCTCCAGTTCATCTTTTTTTATCTCTATAAGTGAATCCAGACAAACTTCTTACAACTTTTGCGTAACTGTTTATGACATTACTGTAAGTGGCTTTAGGGATTCTTTTTTTGCGAGTGTAGCCTAATTGGTTCAGGTGTTTTGATATGGAGAGCACTGTGGGGCTCCAGTCTAACGGAGATGAGACAGCCCACACATACACGCACATGCACACACTCGGATACACAAATGCAAAATCTGCATGTGAGACATGAGCAGACGCATAATGTGCACAGTGAGTCACTCATTCACTCACTAACAGGCTAGACTCCCTGGACTGTACGGTACAGTGTGGTGTTGCTGATTTTCCCCATCAGCAGAAAGCCGGGATGAGCTGAGCTAATTGAGCTGGGAGGCCCGGCGGGGGAACAGGGCCCCTTCACGCACCGGCTCGTCACTTCCTTTCTTTATCCATCCACCACTGTGTCTCCAGTCCCATATCTTCAAACCACTCTGTGCTGCACAAAAGAAAAAATGCACCAGCCAATGTTCCAATAATGCCAGATGCATGTTGATGTGATCTAAAATAGGATTTAACTGCATTGGCAATTCCACGCTTTACGGCAAATTATCCCAGTGTTTTGTCTTGCTTTTTGACACCTATAGTTCACGTTTGAGTTGTTTCTGTATTAAATAATCCTCAATACAATTACTAAACCATAAGCATTGCCCAAGCCAACAGTTCCTGAGTTCTGTGCTCCACCCAAACAGAATTACTATCCCAAATGGACAAACTGCATTGTCTGTATCACAGCAGACGAGCCGACAACAAAAGCAGATTACCTGTTCTATTTGAGGGATATTAAGATGTTACATGCCATTCGATGGGCCCTGGGAGGCCCGTCATAAAAGCCACGGCAAGCTGTTGAGACGGAGACTCTGAGTTGTTTCCATCTTTTAGCTGCACTCGGGGACTGATTATGGTCAAGCAAACGGCCTTTACCTGGAAAGTCACTTTCACTTTCTCGTCCACCATTTGTTAGTATGGCTAATGTCTCATTAAGTCTCTCAGAGGGGAAATGATGTGCTCTTTGGGTGAAGGTTAGGCTCTCAGCTTATCATGAGACAAAAGAGAGACTGATTATCGCAGCACAGGCGTGCCTTAGCCTGTGTCTTTCACAACAAGTCCTATTTGTGTTACTGCCAGAGCTGCTTCATTACCCATAATCTATTAGCCCTCCTTCCACCTCCCCCAAATAAAAGTTAAAACATTTGGGCTAAATGATGAATGCTTGATCACTTTTGCGTGGTGTTCTGCGGAAAGGAGTGGACGGAGAGGAGGTGGGGGGTAAATTTTACATTATCAAGGAGATAATTACAAAGCAATCATAAGCTGTTTCCGGTAAAGTGGTAAACAAGCCAAGGGCTTGTGCTCTTTTCCCAAGAATAATTAAAAGTCGCTTTGCATTCTATGCATCAGTGTCCTTTCCTCCACTCAGTGGCCAGCTCTTGGCATAATAAAGCTGGCTGGATTTTACCATAGGGGAGGGGTCCTTCACTCAGAAGTGATTAGGCATTTTGTGAACCTTTTTTTTCTGTCTCATTTCTTGTCATAAATCTATAGAAAACTCATCATCTTGAATTTGTAGCTTGCTGTTTTCTGCTTTTCCCTTTTCATCTGTTGTGTTCCTGGTGCCAACGACCATTCTGAACAGCTGTGAACTGCTGTGTCACAAAGCGGGAAGGTTTCCAAATACTGACTACTACTCCCTCCATGGCTTTGCCTTTTAATGCCTGAGTAACAAGTTCATTCATTGATTGGTCTAGTCTTGAGAGGATGGCGACTTGCCGGCGGAGGTGTAGGAATACTAGATGAGAAGACTCTCCATTTGGCTGAATTCTCAACCATAAAAATTCCAATCAACTTGTACTTGAAGTGAAAATAAAAAGGAATATTCATTTGCTGCATGCATTTCAGCAAGGACTCAATACTTTAAAATACAGCACAAATGAGGTTGGCAAACAGGAAATTTTTTTTGTGGATTTCACCATTTGGTGATGTTTCCTAATTTTTTTATATGGCTTCCTACAGTATAGCTTCATATGTTCTAAGCAAAGACATTGTTATGACCTCTTGCCCCAGCTAAACCTGTTTAACACAGTTGAAAGGGCTCAGGAGAGAGCAACAACTAAGGTCAATTTCTTTGCACGTTATCAAGTACCCTCCTCAGTTTCCAAGCCATGTCTATAACTTACGATGCCCGCGGGCTGTGTCACATCACAGGGCTGACATGTAGTCGTTACTCCACTTCTAACAACACCAGAATCAGTCAATTATCCATGGAATCGATCAACATAACCTGACTGCCACTCATTTAAAAGAGCCAATCAATCTGTGTGGGGCTTTTTCTCAATTTTTTTGTGTGTGTGTGTGTGCGTGTGTGTGCGCATGTGTTAGGCGCCATGGGTCGGCCCATGATGGATCTACTCGAGTGACAGCTTGTCTTCTGATTTATGGTTGTTTATCGCCTGAAGTTGACCCCTCATCTAGGTTGCCGCCACTTCCCATGATGCCTGTAAAGCCGCACATTGAGATGCATGATTGCCTTGCCGGCCAAGGTGTCATCTGTGGAAATTGTACATGTAGAATCTGTGTTTATAGGTACCTAAACTTTTAAATGTTTGCACTACAAAGCTCTTAACTTTGACACCGTTACTCCTGTGTGGTTGGTATGTGCCGGCTGCACTCGCCAACTCCTCGGTGACTTCATTACTAAATGAAGCGGCCCATAATTCCACATTGCTGCCGTGATAAATGCTGTAGCGGCAGTCTGTGAGGCGGGAAGGGGGACACCGCGTCCTCCCTACCTGATGACATGCAAGGTTTATCACGTTGAGCAGAGACATGGTCACCTTACCGCGGGCCTCATTGTGACAGCCAGCAAGTCACTCGAGAGCACCATTGGAAATCAATAAGCCCCTGCTCTTTAATTGTTAGAAAAAAGCTTCCCTGTTTACAGCATCACATCATCAGTCAGGACAGCCTGACTTTCATTTATTTTTGCCTTTTCCCCTCTTCCTCCTTGTCTTTTCCTTCTCCTCCTCTGTGGGATGTGCTAGCTTGCTGATTGTTGAGTAGATTACGTAACAGGAGCTGGCTGGATTGTATTTTAGGGGACCTGTTTGATATGTATACAGAAAGCTTTTCTGATTAACTTCAGGGTGCTTAAGGCATTTGAGTGTCTTATCTAAGTGAATGTTTGCCTCCGTGCGAGCTTCTCCTCTGTTGTCTCGTATTAACAGAGGACATGTGCTCGCTTCTGTCCTCTGTTGACTTCAAGATGCAACTGCTCGACTGTGCGTGCTGTGTGCTGAGGAGAGAGGCATGTAATTTCCATTATACTTCGACCGATATGGCTTTTTCGTGGCTGATACCGATTATTAGAAATAAAAAAGACTGAAAACCAACATTTGGGACCGATATTCATTTGCAGTAAAAATGAAACTCTTGTTTTCAAACAATCAGTGTTGAAATAGAAATAAAGTAGAATTTACTCAAGTACTGTTCTTAAGTACAATTTTGAGGTACTTTACTTGAGTATTTCCATTTTCTGCTACAATATACTTCCTCTCCACCACATTTATCTGATAAAATTAGTTACTAGTTAAATTGCACATTTCCAAAGTACTTCACAGCACATTTTAATGATCAAATCTTGATTTAAAATATTAGGGAGAAGGCATTTTTTCATCGGATCATTCCTGAGTAGGTTTTTTTCGTCTTAAAGGGTAATTACACTAATTTTACACATTTAAATGTTTTTACAGCTCTTGGGGAGAAGTACTACATATGTGAAAAGAGAGATTTAAAGCCTTTTGTGGCTCCAGAGGAAGCTGCATGTAATCTGGTAAGTGATGTCCCTCAGTGGCTAAGTTGCATTGTGGGTAGTGTAGGCGCCTGGTTTTGAAAAGGTTGAAAAATGTGTGGAATAAAAAAAGGTGATATCTGTTGTATCCACTTGTATGAAAATATAGAAATGGCTCTAGCATTGATGATCTGTAGAAGTTTAACTTAAGTATTTCATGACAAAGAAACACGTATTCAAGAAAGCCAGGAAACATTTTATGTAACAGTGAATCCTTTTCTTCTCTGTTAAAGGTTCCCTTTGGAGTTTTGGACCACAAAACAAAACACTTTTACAGTTAGGTCCCTGTTTTGTTTGTATCGTACACATACTTGAGCATGCAGAGAAAATGCACTCAACGCCTCAAGGCCTTACACAAAATGCACAGTTTTTGTGAGATATACTGACTGTAAACATGCAAGAAATCTGCACAGGGCCCCTTTAATAATGTTGAAATCCCTTTGATTTGTCCTGTGACCCATTAAGGGTTCAGATTCCAAGGTTGGACACCAGTGCTTCATCCAAAACAATTTTATTAATTAAAAAATGTATCATAAAACTGACAAAAAAAACCCTGACAAATTCAGCCAAATGTACAAGTTATTTTTTTTACACACAGGTCAAAGCAGGTAATTGTAGGATACTCATGCTTTTCTTATTAGATGCTCAAAGCCAGTAGGTACCCTGTTTCCATGCTCTTTGCTCCATCTGTGTCTCCACAAGCTTCTTCTATTAGTGTGTTACCTGGGGAGGACCACAGCTCCAAAACTCTGATTAGGCCCTCTCTGGCTAATTAACTGTTCGGGCCACAGTTGGCCATTTGCAGCGTTTAATGGAGGGACGATGCCGCAGCTGTCCTTCGTCTGTCATTCATCTGATTTGTGCCCTTTATGCCACAATTTGTGCCATAAAATTTATAAATAGCCAAAGCTAGCATAGCATTTATCGCTCTCATTAAAGTGACAGAGAATATGGTGCACACTCCGTCTTCATGTAAGCAGCAGCGCAGGCTGTATTTTAATTATGAGAGAGGGAGAGCATAGAAGGCTTTTGTCCTAGTAGTAGAAATTCCTGGTGATTCCTAGAGAGAGGACCCAATTATGACAATGTTGTGGTACTTTAAAATGCCGCAAGCGGGGCTGAACGCTGTTAATTTTCCTCTGTCCTCCCTCTTCTCTGTTGCTCCCCGGCTATTCAGGGCAACAGGCTGCTTAATTATTTATACCTATCTGTTATGGCATGAAAATCGGGAGGACACTAACATGCATACAACAGAAGGAATCTAATATTCCCCCTTTGAGTGTCGAGTTCAGACTTTAACTCTCTCCAAATCCTTCACTCTGGCTGGTAACAGTGGTTGGGTAAGGCAGTTGAATCCTTAACAGATGGCATATTTTGTGTTGTACCTGCTTGCACCTACGCACCAACATGAACATACTTAATAAAAACACACTAAAACTACAGTGTATGTACTTACTTGCTTACCCACCCACTTGCTCACACAAACCCCAGGCACTATAGTATCATTCCAGCTGTAGTGTGTTCATTAGGCGGGGAGAGTGTATGCCCACTCTGCCCTCGCATGTGCATAGAAACGGTTAAATCTTTTATTTTTTAGAGTAGCGCTGCTCGATAATTTTGAAGTTGTTTGTTTTTTTCTTCAGGGCATCTTTTACATTCCACCTGCGTGAAATTTTGCAAAAACATGTTTGTAGAACACATTCTGTACTGCTGTACACATGTGCATGCATAAATAAATTTAATCTAGGCAGTGTGCTGTTTTGGGGCAAATCTTCCAACTAGTGCAAGACCTTTTTCTTCTCTGGATGTGTATTTCCACTATTGTACTGTTGTGTCTGTCACTAGCCTGCACTTTTTCTTCTCTCCAGAGGGAAAGTGGATAGCACATGTGAACGGATCACTTCTGATTAGTGGGGGTGCTTTAAAAAGACGCCTGTAGTGTTTTTCTCCAGAAACAAACAGTGGTGTGGCCTCCCCAGGGAAGACTGCCATTTCCTCAGCACAGCACAACCCCGAGAGAAGTTGTTTTATCTCCCAAGCACTGTTAACTTTGGGCCTTAAACTGTGTGCTTGCAGATGCCTTGTTTTTCACATCACAAGATGATGATATCGTGCAGGATGGCGACAGAGGTTTTTTTAAAGACTGTTGGATTCAGCTTCATCGAGTCGACACAGAGGATGGCTTTTTTAATTTTGTAACAGCCTCACAACATAAACTCACTGTCATTCAGTTCCACTGCAAATTTACATATAAAGTGTCTGATAAGCACATTTGTGTGTTGCTGATGCACGTTTGCGCAATTCTTGGCAAAACATAAAGGTTGGAAGGAATTTTACTTTGTTTTGAATACATTTGAATCATATGGCATTTGTGCAAAAAGAGGCAGAGTGAGGAAAGATAGGGGAGGTAGGTAAATAGCAAGGGAGGGTGGGGAGCAGAGGCAGGCGACTGATTTGCCTCCGTTCTGTCGAGAGGATTTACGGTGCGAGTGTGTTGAGCCATCAATCAATTGTGGCGCACTCCAAGGACAACTTTGTCTCTTTATGCAATTTGTAAGGCTGTCCAGTCAAATTGATTCCTTAACCAGGAGCCGTCCAGCTCCCAGAGAAGAGTAAAACCCCCCTGAAAAGAACATCAACCTGTGTTTGCTGTAAACCAGACAATAAATGATAGGAGTGTTGACTATTGATGGCCAAAATCCAACTGCAAAATAAAGTGGGTGACATTAAAACAAGATTAAAAGTGATCGCAGGAGTGATTTATTAGATGCGATTAAACAGAACAACTGGGGATTGATGCTGTCAAGTCCCTGTGACAGATGATTCTGGTATTATGATTGTTTTACTCTCAGTTCTTCATGGATTATATCTGAGAACACAAGTAAATCATTTTTACAACCAAAAATGGACATAAAAACCAAACTTCAATAAAGCACACACTGGAGAGATGAGTTGTGCAATTTAGTCCGAGCATCATCATTTTTGGAAACTGGAATCAACTCGTGCGATTTAGCACTTTTATTGGATACTCTTTTGTCCTTCATCTAGAGGCCAATTGACTGCCAATTCTTATATTTGGTAGTAAAAAAAATTCTGATATTGACTTTTTTAAAATGATCCTTCAGTTGTGTTTATCAAACATGTGACAAAGATACAAATGTAATGGATTTGGATGTTTTGTTTGACAACAGAGTTGGACAATAACCTTTTTGTCCAAAAAGACATCAGTGCACTGAAACAGTAAACTTCACGAGGAATTGAGTCATTATAAATTACCCTAAGCATCTTGTCTTCATTATAGTCTCAAAAAAACAAAAAGGTTTCATATCGACTCATACACAGATCAGGCATAACATTATGACCACCTGCCTAATATTGTGAAGGTTCCCCTTGTGCAGCCAAAACAGCTCTGACCTGTCAAGACATGGACTTCAGACCTCTGAGGGTGTCCTGTGGTGTCTGGCACCAGGGTGTTTTATAGTGGATCCTCTGGGTCCTGTATGTTGGGGGTTGAGGCCTCCATGGATCAGACCTGCTCCAGCACGTCTTACAGATGCTCGATCAGATTGGGATCTGGGGAATTTGGAGGCCCGGTCAACACCTTGGGCCCTTTATTGTGTTCCTCGAGCTGTTCCTGAGCAGTGTTTACGGTGTGTCAGGGCACATTGTCCTGCTGGGGGGCCACTGCCATTGGGTAGTGTTGTTGTGATGAGGGGGTGTACTTGGTCCACAACAGTGTTTGGATGGGTGGTGCATGTCAAGTGGCATTCACATGAATGCCAGCACCCAAGATTTCCCAACAGAACATCACATTGTGATGAGATGATCAATGTTATCTGACAACATATATGACGCTTCGATATATCTTTGATTGGCCAACACCGGTCAGTGATATCAGCCAAACGATAGTGTATGTCTGTCAGGTTGAACTTTTATCTGCACTGTGTTGCATTGACTGCTCTGTCAATCCGACAAAGGCATTCATGGTTCCCATGCACTGAGTACTAATGTCATTAAACCTGTAAGTTTTCCCTGTGGTTGACATTTGTGGTTTTAAGTGAAATGTCTCAACAGCTATTAGATGGAATGTCATGAACTTTGATACAGACATTGATGTTCTCCTCAAGATGAATTCTAATAACTCTCTTGATCCTGTGACTTTGCATCTAGCACCATCACCAGGTTAAAACCTTAATTTGTACTAAAATGTAGTTTATGATGTTCCCATCTGCCTCGTCTGTATTTTGTGTTTAGTACTAATTAACAAATGTTAGCATGCTAAAAGTTAAACTAAGATGGTAAACATTATACCTGCTAAACATCAGCATGCTAGTATTATCATTGTCATCATGTTAGCAGCCACTGTATCTGCTATCATGGCTGAGGACACTTGGACTTTTTTTTGCTTTGTCTGCAAAAGTAGCATTATTGAACCTTTTTTTTAAATAAATTTGAAGCCTGTTGGCATAACCCAACTCAATCATTAATATTTTCAAAGCATTACCTTAGTATGATTGAATCAGTCATCAATGTGTGATGAAAATCATACCACCTAAAAATGGAAGAATGGTGCTGAGGAAACTCCATCCCATCATTTCCTGCTGAGCATGCAGTTGATCTTCTTTCATGTCAACTCTGTGGTGATTTGGGACGTTTAGCGGACAATAGGAGAGTGATTACAGAAACAGGCTGTACACTTGAATAATTGATGCCGGAAATTGTGCTCAGCTTTTCAGAGTTCATAATGAATTCCCCTTATCCTTTACCCCAGCACACACAAACATACCCCCCCCAAAATATTCAGTTTGTGTGCAAACACCTACGATCAACTGCTCTGAATCACTTGCATGGGTGCAGCGATCACATTAATGTGGAAATAATAAAAAAAATCCAACATTAATGGCATATGATGAATTACACTGCCGAGTAAATGTCTTAGCATTGCTTTTAATATGGTCTTTAAGATTTTAGATTAGCATCCCCTCATTTTTCTGCTGTGAAAATCAAATTCAAAGGAACATTTTCTTTCCATTCCGCTGACTGAAATGACTAGAAACATAAATATAGAAACAAATTGAGTCAAAGATTATCTAATGGAGCGTGCGTCAGTGCAGTTTGTCACAAGCTTTATATAAGAGTATTGCTCAATGGCCACAGTTCTTTAACTATTGAAACCGTTTTATTTACAAAATAGCACAGGTTTAGAGCTGTTGCAGTGCACTTTATCATTCATTTAAGACATGAAAACATTCTGCCACCAGTAAGCTTTTGACAGCTGGTGCAAGGCGCACATGATAGAATGGCTGAATTTGTGACAACAAATAGCCCGAAAATATAGTTCATTTCAGTTTGATCAGAAAAAAAGCATTCCATCTGAGAGCTGTCTGCCAAACAGCACCATGACATGTCAGCCTTGCTGCACATTTTGTGTGTGATAAGACAAATCAGGAGGGAGGGAGATCCAATATTAACAACAGTGGTTTATTTCACAAAAGAGATCTTTTTGGATGTGACATCCCTGGCAGCCCTAGCAAGATGTGAAATATCAGTGGAACAGTATATTTGGCCCTGGACCAAGGTTGCCCAAGCAAGATAATCAGCTGTCCTTTTAGATTGTGAAATATTGACTAAAAAAAATCATTCTGGGAATTTAAGATATCATCTGTGACAAATACATTGTAACAGTGTAGCTTTATTAGACAGTAGACCAACTTTTTCTTTCTCTTTTGGTGTTTTTGGTGAAAAGTAAAGACAAGTTGCTACACAACTCTACCTTTTATCAGTTAAGATATTTTCACACCAGAAGGACAAAGTTACAAAATGGCTGTTTTTAGCCAGCCTATAAAAAGGTTGAGGCCAGGTCATCCTTGATTTGTAGTGCATCATGATCGTCACGCAGCGAAAAATGAACACACTATTAGAAATGAAAATTTACCAAGATCATGAAAAGCCTCCTAACCGATCAAGGGTATGAAGTGTTATTGCTGCTGCACACCTGAAACTACTCAAGGTAGACATGCCAACTAAAGCCGCTGCTACAATCTGAACAGCTGGTAATCAGACTGATTTGCCCCCCCCGACTTTGTGTTACTGTTTCTGATTTCTTGTTTGGAGAGATGTTTTCTTTTGGCCTTACTAATGCAGCAAGTGACGTGTCTGCTACTGCCGTCATTTGTAGTAGAAGTTGCGATAGCAGTTGAGATGATCTGTTAACGCTTTTCACGTTGAATTTTGTTTCTGTAAGTCGATTTGCAACAACTTGTAGACTTGTGTCAACATCGTCCATGTTTGTGCTGTGATGAAAATACAACACTGGGGTGGACATTAATTTGATCTTTTACTGAGACTGAAGTAAAAGATATTAAAAATGATCAGTACTGCGCATGTGCAACTCGCAGATAGGCAAAAAGAGAGATGCTTCACTCCGTAGCAGCTGTGGAGACTACTTCTTTTGTTTTAAAACAAATTTTAACATTTACTGGATGTAGGCTGATGGATATGATCTGTTGTCTTCTACTGTTCCATGTCTTTCTCGTGCAAGTCTTCTCCTTGCATTGTGAAAGGAGTCAATCGCCTTTTTTTCAGATACGCTGGGGCGCTTTTAGTTTGGAAGTTGGGGATACCGGCTTGGAAATTCTGACTTCCAACTTGCAATGGAACGTACCATGAATCCTTCACCATTTGCCATGTCATGAACTGGCCTAATGGTGACCAAACGGCTCCCTGTAGTGGAGAATTTGTTTGTTAGAAGTGAATATAAGAGTTTGTGAGTGAGTCTCAAGCCAGGTCCATGTAGATAATTTTGTCCTGGGTATGAGAAATACACATGGCAGCTGGGTGGACAGGAGAGTTTACTTTTAAAATAGGATGAAAGCTAGTAGATGGAGAGGTTTTAAAACATGTCATGCTCTGCTGTGTTAAAAGGCCCAAGACATGTTGCACACTATTTTTCTGTAATTGGCCTCTGTGGACAGATTCGATTAGTGACTGCCTGTGTGACCTCTAACCTTTCTTGTACCAACTACTTCTAAACTCTTTCCAGGGCCAGGGGAGTTCACAGGGAACAAATGAACAATTCATGGACCCAGCTGTGCTCAGATTTCAGTCAACAGCTCCCTGCTCCACCCCCCAGGTGCAAAATGACAAAAAACAAGAGATTGTGATAAAAAGAAGCTCCATCCAGACAGTTGGGAGCAGAGGTGCCATTCCACCCCATCTCCGTTTCAAGGCTGGAGACTTAGCTAAAGTGTGATGTCCAACTGCTCCTCTCAGAATAGCTTTTTGTGGTTCCTGTCTGAAGCACTGGACATCACAGCTAGCGCTGCCACTTCTAGCTCCATTAGAAAGTTGGTCTTTGTTCAATTCGCTCTCTGGCTGCTTATTTGACATTCTGCTCACCTGTGCGTGTGCCAAGTGAGACATTGTGCTGCTATTGATTGGCTAAGACCTGGTCAGTCAGGATGAGTGTGTGCCCGCCAGGTTATCAGTGACATCACTCCTTGGAAAAGCAGCGTTTGCCTCTGCTTTCCCTTATCGATAGTTTGGGGAGTGCATTAAGAGTGGCTGCTCAGCCTGATTTATTGAGACGCGCCAGCGCCTTTTTGTGCACCCAAAGGGCACTGGGTAACAATCCAGTCTCACTTCCTTTCCCGGCAAACAGTGTTTATTTACTCACTCTCAGGGAGGCAATGAAGGCAGCTCTGACAGACAAACAATCTTATGATGCAGCCTTCATGTCAGGACTGGATTTTTTTCTCTCTCCCCTTCCTCTCCGTCCTTCCTCCCTCCAGAATGTCTCAGTCAGTTGTCAGTCCTTTTTCCCTAGCCATGGGCCCTGTTGACACAGGAATCCGTCACTCCTCACACTGGGGAGAATGGGACATGTTGGCGGCCATTACTATTCATGAGGCAGTGTGATCCACTCTGTCACCCGTTGTCAGCAAGAGGTGTCTGTCTGCACCGCCGCTCCCCTTACTCTCTTTATCAGCCAGGGGTGGCTAATGAGAAGCACCAGGTTAATACCACCACTAGAACAGCAATGGCTTTAAACCTCTTAATTCATTTAGACACTGCTAATTGAAACCCATGTGAACTACACTCTGGACACCATCCATTTTCCTGCAAGCTACCGCTGTAAGGGGAATGTGTGTGCGATTTGATCAAATTTTTGAAACTGATGCCAGGATTAACTCACCTTGAGCCAGACCGTTTCCCTGTTTGAATTTGCATCTTTTCTTTTCAGAGCGATTTCTAGCCCTGCACATTATAGCCACTATGTCAAAATTAAGTCGTGCCGGGAAATGTCAGGAGACAACCACAACCAAATATACTTAGGAACAGCGGTGACATGCAACAGCAAAAATAACCAGCTTTGGATAGTCAAAACATCTTAGTCCCATTACAGCGAGTAAAAACAGCAGCCATGACTAATACTAGACAACCTCCTGGATGTGGCAAAGTGTAAATTAAAAATTCACCCTGCAGTTGTCAGACATGACTTCGTCATCCTGCACTTGAGTGTTTAATCAGCATGCAGTGAACACTGTGGGCTCGTTGACTAAAACCAGGAGCTCTTACTCTCCCTCCTTCCACCTCCTTCCACCTCCTTCAGCCTTCATGCATATTTATCCTTGCAGCATTTGTCAATGCTGCTGAAAATGAATATTGACAACAGTGAGAGGGCGTTTTCTATCCCACCACACAGCCAACTTTGTACATCTGGCACTCTGAGGCCTTTCCTTTTTCTTACTATGCGAGATAGCTGAGGACAAGGCATGCAGACTTCTTTTTTTCCTTGCCATCTTTGATCTATCTTTATGCTACACTGAAGGGCTGTGCCCTAATGATAGGAGATCATTCTCCCTTCCTTAGATGCAGCTGTAAATATTCAAATGAGCCATCATCAGTCGATGGTGTGAGCGATAACGGGTCCATCTTTTACCTGCCCCTTCTTGTGTGCGACAGCAGGATATATTTAGTTGACTGCATCGTCGTCCCCAAAAGCGCTTGATTTGCCGGCATAAATTTCAGCAGACACACATCCTTCCCTGCGCCTGCAGAGGCAAATGCTTATTCATTTACCCGTTTGTCATTTCAATAGTTATTTTATGGTGGTGCTGTATTAATTGAACTGCTTCTACTGCACAACAATTCAAGGCCCAGTGAATCTATTACAAAGGGAGTGTGCCGGAAACATCGCTGAACGGGCTCACAAATCAGCCTAAGCTGAGAGGGGAACCTCACAATAATGTAACACAATCGCACTAATCTTTCATTTACAATGTGCTCCTTCCTCAGCCATGCAAGGAAAATGTCTTAAAAGCCCGAAGTGGCTGCTGTGGAAAAAGCAGATTGGTTGCACAGGAGTTTCACTAGATTACTGTGGGCTTGGAGTAGTTGTTGGGCTTCATAGGACGAAAATATCCTATGCTGTACGTTAAAGAAAATTACACAAGAGGTAGTTTTTGCAGCTCATCATTTGAACCGTCGCTTTGGAGGATTGCTTTAAAGTTTTAGTTTGGTATCCAGTTTAAAGTGGGAAATGTGAAATATCTGTAAGAACTGCCTTATTTTATCTTTTAATCCTCACAGGTGGTAGGTCAAAGGATATTATTTACTGCAGTCAGGGTGTGTGTAGTGTGTGTGTGTGTGTGTGTGTGTGTGTGTGTGTGCATGAGACCTGTCGGTGTCTTCACATCGCCATTAGTAGACTATAATATGAGCTGTCTTACATGTAATCAGAGTGCACAGCCAGTTTTCAACCTGATTTTTTTTTAGGTTTTATGAGATTTTTGATGACGTTTTGTTTGCCACACGTTATACTAATGGAAAAAATTGTACTTTAAATTGAGAGATTCAACAACACAATTAAGTCTTTCACTCTTCAGTATCACGATTCATTTTGTTTGTGCCACAAAATTAGATGTATTTGTCTTCATTTGCCTTTTTTTTAGATTGTTTATAATTTTTAGTGCAAAAACACTGTATATTTGAGGTGATCCTGTAGCCGCTAATTCATATCTTGTATGTAATTTGTAAAGATCAACATTTAACAGCCAGAGAACCACAACTAAACTTTCTTTCTCAAAACTTTATTTATTGAATTCCAAACATATAGTAGATAACGAGAAGCATGTCAAGCTTCCAGTCAGGCTCGGAATAAATATAAATCAGAACAAAGGTTAAAGTATGAAGATGTAAAGTATTAAAATAAATTAAAATAAGGGTTAAATAGCTCTATATTCCAACAGTAATCACTGTCATAGAGTGTTTGGTCAGTAACCTGTGTCTCTCCTCCTGCTGCTCATGCAGCTGATGAGTAAAGACATTTTCTGGTATCCCTGCCCACTTCATCCATACAGGACAGAGGACTCCATAAAGAGGCGGTTCGGTCTGCTTATGAACATGCAGATAGCAGGATCCTCCTGTTTGCTGATATGTCTGGTGCTTACTGCTGTGCGTGCATGTGGTGATGTGGAGGGGGTTGCTACCTGCAAAAAGGACTGGAAGTTCGCTATAGCTTTAACACTGCATTTATTGATATTTTGGGCAACTTTAGGCAGAATAACAAGCTGTAAACACAGAATTCATATTTTTATCTAATAAAGTTGACACGGAGAATATGTAAGTAAAAGTCCAATATTTATTCTCCTTTTAGCTGGTTTGGTTTTCACCACATCCTGAGTGAATATCTGTGTTTTTGGCTGCTTATGTAAATGCTACACTATGTTCATCAAGTACAGTAGTTGTTACCTGTACCTGCATGTTTGCCGTTTGATGCTACAGTGGACACAATCAGTTGATTAATAATGATTTAGGTGATTGCAAGAAATTTAACTGCCAACTATTTTGATCATCGGTTGATTTCAGTCTTTTTTTTAAAGCAAAAATGTCGAACATTTTCTGGTTTCAAAATGCAGAGTTTGGGGATAATTCTCTCTGGCTGTCACTACAAGTGAACACTTTCATACACACGTACTTATTTGATCCAGTGTTAATACAAACATTCATTGTATCTCATAGCTATAATTATAACTTATCTAAACTTATCTATGAAGATCCAAAGCAACACATTCTGTGCCTGCTCTGTCGACTTGAAGACTTTGAGGACTGACTTATTTTTGAAGCCTTTAGTGTGACAAAACTAATGTGCTCATATCCCTAATCACTCAAATACTGTCAACGTCCACATCGTCAGTCTGCTGCCTGTTATCAGTGGCATTGCTCTGCTGTGTAACTTGACATCACATATTCAACTCATAGATGTTTCAAGCTTTGAGACACTTCTGCTTAACTAAAAACCATTTGAATAACACAAATTTATCTTAAATATGGATTGTAGTTTAACAGTGTTTTGATTTCTCGTTTTCTTAATAAAGCTGGTAGGAGGGGAAAAAAAAGACAGCAGCCTCTTGCTCGCTTTGTCACTTTAATTCATCTGTTATCTTCTGAAAGACTTAATAATACTTCTGTGACTCAGCACTCCGTTCTCTAAAACAAACAACATGCTCCAGAGCTGATGGGGACATCCAATTTAACTGCCATCTTAATGGAATCTATAATAAGCGCAGGGGCACAATAATGGCAAAGCGCTGCATCTTCTGATAACACAGCAAGCATCAAAACCCCTGTGATCACCAAACAAGTCCAAGTTTTTCCCTCTCAGAGGAGCAAAGAAACAAAATGTCCAGATGTCATTGTCAAGTTGCTGGTAACATATTCTCTGTGGGCTCCTCACAGGGGGCTGCCTCAGCTCTTCAGCGGCCCTCATGGCATATAGAGGTAATCTCCAGTCTGCAGCACAGGGACTTCTCTGCATTTCCTTTCTGAAAATCCTCCCCAGACTTTCATTTCACGGGGCACCTCTTCCCTCATGTGGTCATGGCGGAGGACTCAAATCACAAGACTTTCATATAAGCGCCGGGACTTTCATGTAACACTTGTGATCCAAGAAAAGAGAAAAGAAGACATGTGGATGGTGTTTTACAAAGACTGATTTGTGCCGGTGTTTGTCATCTGAAGTGTGCCTACTTTGACGTGCAGGCATGACATGAAAATGATAAAGCAAACAGCGAGTCTATGACAAGCTGGAGTCCCCTACGGGAGCTACAGGGGCCACAGATGGCTTGATGAGGTTGTAGAAAGAATCTTTCTTGGATCCGCTGTAGGTCAAAGGTGGAATAAAGCCAAACGAGCACATGAAGCCCAAAGTTTTTTCCAAAGCTTAGAAAAAGATGGCTGTAACAATCAGGCAGACTGGGAAGACAGCGTCCCAACGCACGTGATAGCCTGATAAAACGATAGTGACTTTGTCCCGTCTATAAATATTCAAATGAGATTACATGAAAGCCAGAGGAATGACAGACGAATGGACACAAATCGGGTTTCATTTGTTTACTCTTCTGCAATTGTGCAAGGCACCCCCCCCTCCTGGCTCCAGAGGTAATGATTGTGGTGGGACCAGATTAAAGGCTGTAGTCAGCTGTTTAGTGGGTCTCTGCTAACAGAGATTAGCAGCAGCTGCTTGGCGACAGACTTGGTGGGAGAAAAAAAAAAAAACCCATCTCGGCAGAGGGTTTCATTGTCTCAGACCACAACCACCTTGATGAGTAAGAATCTCGACAACAGGAGGCAGTATGAGCATGGAGGACTGGCAGGCTTTGTTTTTTCTTCAAGCCACATCAAAACTCAGTCACCAGCTTGTAGTCTTCTTCACCCCCCCTCTTGGTGCCGTACGCATGGCGAGTCGTTGCAGATGTTGCCCGTAATGATGCAGACGGCACACACAGTCATACAGAATGGAAGCAGAGCTAGCTGAAATTAGTAAAAATTACTTTCTCATTACCTCCCTCATTGCTCCTGTAAGTAGTCTGAGTTTCCGCACGATTAGGAGAACGAGCTGTGGAGCACCAGGCCTTACCACACACACACACACACACACACACACACACACACACACACACACTCACTGAGGGGAAAAAAAAAGTAAGCTAGGTTAGCCTTACTTCAAATATTTCTACAACCCACCCAACTCATGTCACCTCATGTCACCTCTCCACTAATCGCTGAACAAGCACTGTGTCAGAGGCAGGAGACTATTAGACGACATGCAGCTGTGTCATGCTTCACACTTGGCCCTAACCTTCTCCAGTTTTTTCCTCCTTATAACTTTAATGTGTCAACAACTCAGCCGTCAACCTTTCCTGGGCCTGACGGGAGCTAATTATTGCATGAGCTTCAATGAGTGCTGTGTGCCCATTTGTCCTTGTCTGAATACAATCAGACTCTCCATTGGCTTGGTTCTACAAAGCCCGGGGCCAAATAAATTTGAATAAATTCACATGGTGAAATTACCTGTTGGGCTCACAGGTTATTATGAGTGATACACACAGGCCACTGTTGCAGCCTTGAACGGTACCTCAAAAGGCTTTAATACTGAGATGGAGACTGATGGAGATGGAGTAGTTTTTTGCTTTTTTCTTGTGTGGTTTAAAGGCACATGTGTATGGATGTGGGCACTGATTTGCAATAGAAACATGCGCTGCAAGAAGCACCCGGGATGAAATTTCTGATTGTGTGCCTGTTCTACAAGCTGCCAAAGCTGGAAGACTAAAAAGGGTGCAGTTGGCATGGCTGAGTAATGGATCACTCGAGATGGTCCGGAACAGTGGTGTGCCAGGATCGCTTTACACGAAACCCAGGAACAGAGAAAATGCAATGTCCGCACAAAGCACTGCAACAGGAAACCCGGAAACTGTTCGCTTGTGAACCACAGAAAAAACTCTGTTCGCTCCTTTTTATAGGAATGATCGCCTTATTCTATTTTTTTCTCTTTGTTCCGAGTACATGAGTGAAGTGTGCAAGGTGTGCTGTGTAAATCTAGGACATGGCGATACGCCCAGGAAGGTGTTGATAATGTAATGAGCCTCTCTGTGCAGAAGAAGATATGAATTAGAGAGTGAAAAAGTGTCCATCTATATTTGCAATGTGCAGCGTGTTCCAGAGCCAGAATCTGCAATTTGTTCACTTCATATTCTTTCACTCCCTTATTCATCACTGCAAGCAGAAAATGCAAAAACACAGGTATAATCTAAATCCTATTAGTGAAAGTATCTGGTTTATTTGTAGTCTAAATAAACCAGATATATTCAGTAGTCCCTTAGGAGATTTGCAATGTAATCACACTGCCCTGGATTGTTTTGGAAGACTTTAACGTGTCAGAAGCTGTGAAACTGGTCTGTTTTTAGAAGCAGGGAACAATATTACACCCACAAAATTAGCCCTGTTCTCCAGCCAAAAGCTTGACTGTGACTATGTGCAGGATACACGTGTTTTAGCACCTTTCCCTGGCTGCAGGACCTCATACAGTGTCAGATGTGTCATTCCCCCGTTTTCTTCCAACTGTGTGGTATTTCTTTCCGCTGTGCCTGCTGCCGTGTAAAGCATCACCCAAAAATAACTTCTCCACTGGAATGCTGGAATAGGAAGGAATTGTGTTCATCCAGTTAAAATTATCTCCAGTCACTCTCTGGGAACCCACGCACTTCATCCCAAAATACTCCCGCCTTGCGTCACGGCTGGACCTTTACATAGCTTTAGAGGGGGAAACCGATGCCAGCTCCAGCAAGCGCGTGAAGCTCCTGCAGCCCGTGCCAAGGTCTCATGGTGTGGAAACGGTGCCAGCTGACTCCCCTCCATGTAAATGAAAAGTGTTTTTTTTTTTTTTGTGCGGGTCACAAGGTCGAGTCAGCTGAACTGGACTGCTAAGACAGCTGTTTCCCTAAGCATCCAACTATGCACGTTTTCTTATTAAAGCTCGCCATGTCGGGGCAATTGTGTCAGTGCTGTGTCACAGGATGGTAGTGATGTAATGATGATGGTGTGATGCATGTAGCAGCAAATGTTTCATTTTAGTTGCAACGCAGAGTCAAGAACATGCTTTTGACAGCAGTAGGTTGCCTCCATGGGTCATTGAAATCTGTAAAAAGTTTGTGAATTTGAGGGGAAAAGAGGCCTTGAACAAAAATACAAATAGACATTGGTCGTTGAATTTGCTGAAATTTATATATATAAGAACAGAAATTGAAGTTTCTTTGATATTTTATTTTAATTAACAAAGGTAAATACGTTATGTTCTGCTGTCTGGATCATTGTTCTACACACCACTTCCTACTGTACCTTCAGTTAAGTTGTAAATCTGCATTGTTAAGCTGCTGCTAATGCTCTTCAACTTGTAAATAAGTCTCAATTTACACAATGTTTAGCTGTGCGCAGTTAGAGTTGCCAAGAGACCACACAGTCTGCCATCACTGTAACACAGCACAATTGAGAAGTGTTCACAAATTCAATCCTCTCTCTGTTTTTATTGTGGTCTGTGAGCTTCTGTAAAGCCTGCTAGTAATTAACCTTGTCCTGTGTCTCAAACTATGCCGTGTTGGGGCCTTGAATTTGAGGGAATTTTTCCTGTAAAGTCCTTCAATGTCCTTGTATTTGATGTTTAAGAAGCTGTGGAACCCTACTCTCTTCCTACTGGAACTGTTTCCATGGCAGAACTGTTAGAAGTTAGAAGTGCAGCGTCCTCACTTCAGTATAAACCATCAGTGTACAACAGGAAAAGTTGGATTAATTTGCTAATGTCAGACAACTGTTTTATTGTAGCTTAATCACTCATAATAGCATACATTACGTTCTCTTTTGATTAACCGTTTATCCAAGGTCTCTTATTTGTCTTATTGATATTATAGCAAGTACAGATGGTGCCACTGAACAAAGTGGTGAGTTTAGTGTAAAACTAACTAGTTACAATGTAGTTAGTGTTGACTTCAACTTAAGTTCATCTGGTGCAAACCAGTACTTTTAAATTAGGTTTAAAAACACTATAAAAACTTGTTTGTAGTCTGGCTTCTTTACATCCATCCTCTGTTTTTTTAAAGAGACCTCTGTGGTATTCCCCCACTAATTTTGTTTTCTTAAGAAAAGCCAGAGCTCTTAATCTTAGCATGGCTGTAGGGGCCTGCGAGGCCCAAACAGGCCTGGGAACAGGTATCGGGCTTCTGCTCTGGCAGCTGGCTTCAAGCGGTGACCAATAAATGATGGTCATTTTTTAATTTGCTATAGTCTTTCATTGGGCTTGCCGTGGGGGTATTGTCGAACAACTGATGATTTAAGACCATCTTTGATTACCCAGTTGCTCCCCCAGCATTCACTACATTCATTCACCCAGGCCTAATTAATTTGGTATAGATCAGATTCTTCTTTCTTTTTTGTAATTAATGTAGCTCTAAAATCAGAATTAGATGTTGTTCCAAATTGTTCTGTGGATGGATACGCTTGGATACTCACAGTGGGTGTTTGACTAGGCATTATCTTTACATTTAATGGCAGACATACAATCACAGTGAAAGAAGACAAATATATTGTATGCTATCTAATCAAGATGTAAAAACAGTGGAGAGGAGGGACTTGCAGATTATTGAGGAGCAGTGATTAAATAAACTGCACACATAACATAAATGGGGCTTTTGATTCCACTACTGCTATAGGAATTTATTTGGCATAAGTGCTTTATGTCAGCACACTGCTACCCTGAAACTGATCAAATCTCAGTGACAGCTGGACTGACATTTCAGGAGTGCTTTCAGGCATTACAAAACAAATTCTCACTCCTCTAAAGGGTTGGTCACCCTAATGAATCTGTGAATAGGCCTACAAGCTATTGATACTCAAATAATCGTAACCTGCAGGATTACTCTATCCTGTCTAAATGGCAAGTTATGTCAGCATTAATCTGCATTATGAGGTCACTCAAACAAGGTTGACATTTTGCCTGCCTGGATCGCCTCCCTGTCGCTTTGTGTTTGTGATACCAGCCTATGTAAATAAGGGAGCTCTGCTCTTCTGTTCCGCCTTGCATCAGAATTTGTTTAGGATTAGAAATCTCATTTTGCCCCGAGCCCTGCTTGCTTTAGATCAGTCAGCTCATCTGCAGATCTCGGAGCAGATAAACACTGCCGTTCTCCGGGCCTCAGCGCTTTTTACATTCTGCAATTTGCAGAGAACCAGTATGCTCTGTTCCTGTCACATCACAGGCCGAATGGGGGAACGAGTGGGGGTGAAGGGGGGTGAGGAGGCGTTTGCACACCTGCAGGTCGTGACAAGTGTGCAAGGCATGGCAGAAAGAGTAAGCGCTTCGAGGGTTATCTACCTAATTTCAAATCCATTCTGGGAGGAAAGCCTGGGCGCTATTCCCATCTTTACAGAAAGATTTAGAGCGAGTCAGTTGACAGGGCAAAAAGGCAAGGACAGCCTTTGTGTGGGAGATGAGTGACAAAATGAGTCATGGCCATCAGTTGGGTTATGGAGTGTGATGAGGAACAAAGAGACTGTAGGCCTGTCAAAGAGGAAAGCTATTAGACCAGATCTCACTCTAGCTATCCTCACCACTGGACCTGGATTTCAGATTTAGTGGTGGCACATTATCTTATTTTTCAACAATATATTGATTTATTTCAAAGGGAAAATATGTTCTAAAATCTGAAATGGGGTAAAAATTTGAGGAGCAGGATGTTAAAGATAAGGTTGAGTGACGTCTCCTGCAGCTTTTGTTTGTCACACTTCTCGGGTGCTGTCATGCGTGGCTCCCCAACACTGTGCCAGGCCCGCGCTGCTATTTCTGGGCTCGAAATATGGATGTTACATAATTTTTCTTTCTGCGGAACAAGTTGCACAGGTTGCGCCCGAGCCCTTCACCTTGCCACCATGCAGAAATTGAACTGGAAGGGGCCCGGGCAGAGCACTGAATGTACTCACTTTGTACGGCATGCCAATCTGTTGGGGTTGAGTCAGAATGGCCACCCACGAACAACTTCCTGCGTATCAACGCAAGCTGGCCGCTTACTGTGAGACGTCAGCCGCTAATCTAGCATAACGGGGACTGAAAATGAAGCAGACCAGAGACTGCCGAGGTATTAGCATTTGAGCGTAGCGTGCAGGAGGAAAAGCTTTTTACCAGCCCACTGCACCCATATGGCATTAGCACATAAAATGCCACTGTTGACATTTTGGAGGCTCGGTGCCTCTGTAAGTGCAGGGCATCGATATTAGAGTCATTAGGGAGGGTACTTGATCCCATATTGATGGTGAAACAGTCAAGTGCCACCTAGCCAAAAGATTCTGAGGTTCTGGCTTCGCTTCTGCAGTGTCTAGGCTGATTTTCCATACTGGAGGATTGATGCAGTTCTTATTAGGACCGAGTGATCCTGAGCTATGAGAAATTTAATGACAAGCCAAGATAGCCAGCACAGGATCCACCTACCCTCAAATACCTAATTTTACTTTACTTAGAAGAATTCTCATATTTATGTGGATTTTAAATGTGACCACTGCAGGATTATACCTCTGCAATCATTACTTCCTCTTAGCTATTTGATACGTGTCATCCTGTTGCAAATCCTACTCTTGATAGAAGCAACAAATTAAAGCTGCTTAAAGGTCAGTTAAAGGTGACAGGCACTCATCAGCTGCTCCCGGGGTCTTAGAAGGTATGCTTTGTATTGATTTTAGTTTTTCAGTGCAAAATGGAACATTTCTTCTATGAGGTGTTGGTCTCAGGCCTCAGGAGCCTTGATTTAAATCTGGACTGTCTAATAATTATATTGTGGTGATTTCCAACACATTTTCTCATCATCAGCCACAAGTCTTGTTATGAAAATAACTTACAAGATAATAAAAAACAAATTTTCTCTCCAGACCTGCGTAAGCTCCTAACAGCCATATATCTTGATTACAGAAAGGTTGTTTACCCATAAGTGAGTTTCTAGCAAACACTGCATTCCCTGGAGGCATTATGTACCTTAAATCAACTTGTGGCTCTTGGTTCTAGATAACAAGACTCAAGCTCAATAGCTTTTTAAAGCCCCCCCCCCCCCCCCCCTCCCGAAAAAGAACAGCTGACTGAAGGCTAAACCACACCATGTTCATATTTGACCCTGTGTTTGTTTTTATGTCCCCAGTTTATCTTATAGTTTTTCTCATTTTGCAGCCAAGTGGAACATAAAATCCCCAAAGGCAGCATTGCACAAATCTCTATCCATATGTTTTGAACTTGAACAGTGTGACACACTTTCATTTTGTCTACTAAGCTTGTCATCCTGCCAATGCAGTCAGAGTTCAAATTCAAGTGATGTTTAAAGTGTGTGGATTGGATGGATAGAGGCCTTTGTAGCGCTCACACAGGTCTAACTTTACAGGTCAGAAATCCAATTGATTGGTAACTGTATTCACTAATGTGTGAGTAGATGTGTGAAGCTCTAATGCTAACATCACTATGATGATGAAGGTTATTAATATGATTCACAGTCAAATGTTCACTAAACCAGATTATATTTAGCTGATGTATCAGCCTGAATTAAAAAACATCTTTTCCCCCACCTATGTAATATAATGTAAATTTTATTGACAGTGTAATTTGTAGTAATTAGTTTGCTGCACAACAATTAGCTGATGCAATGGGAAACTGGACTGTGTCTAATAGTGTAACTAACCTCAAGTCTCCACTGGGAAAAAAATACTTTTACACACATTTTGAACGCCTACAATTAGACCACTTATTCTGTTATGATATCACATGTTCCACATAATAAAACCAACACACTGACCATGCACCATGACTATTATAACAGTAACATGACAAGCTGATCCCAAAAAGTAAAAGTAACTCATACAAATAGTGCCCGAATAAACTGAAGTTTCAAGACTGTTTCTCCTGAATCATGATGTATGGTCCCTGTTGCTGACTGCCAGGATAGAATAGGAAAAACCTAATAAATAAAGGACTTTGAGGGTTAAAGTATCTAATATTGAATGTACTTACTTGTATCAAAAGTAATTTTCTATACAAGTAATGGTAAATTATACATATTTACATGTATGTATATACCGTACGCTATGGATTGGTCGATTATGGAGCAATTGTGCCACTTTGGCTTTGATACAGCTTTCAATCTGCGAAGTAACTAAAATCATCAAATAAATGCCGTGGAGTAAAAAATACAATACCTACCTCCAAAATATAGTAGAAAATGGAAATGCTCAAGTAAAGTACAACACCCTCATAATTGTTCATAAGTACAGTACTTGAGCAAATTCCATTACTGAACTCCAGTGATTGACTCTGTTTATCAGTCTCAAAATATTGACTGGAGAATGTCTGTTGGCTTGACCATTGGATAATACTGTTGCAGTGCAGCCATACCTGACCGGCCACACCACTCCCCATACACACCTTTGCCTTTTACCTCACCTCACCTAAATGATCTCCTGATAAGAAATAACACAGCTGATGATTAATTATAGCCACTGTGCTTGTGGACTGATATACTCCCTCCTCACATCCATCTTTAACCCCCCTGCCCCCCCTCCCACTCTCATTCTCCTCCACGTGACCATTTGGCTCTGAGGATAGTTTTCGGAGAGACATAAAAGCTAGTCAGCTGTAAAGCTAAATGAAAGTCGTTTGCTCTCCACATAGTCTACTAATGTAACACGCAGCTTTAGGGACTATTGGTCTTTCTGTAGTTATAAAGTAACTCATTCTTAAAGGCGGTGTTTTATAATTGAAAGTGATGGAAGGGAACAGAATTAGAATGGGCATAATTTAATGATTGAGTGTTCATTTCTTTCTTTTTCTCTTTCTCTCCTTCCCCCCTGTCTTCTCTCTCTCTTCCTTTTTTACCCTTTCCCAGTGCTGAATCTGTGCTCAGATAAATGGTGACAGTAATTTAGTTTTCCATTTGTGTATCACTCTTCATTCAGCGTGTTTTTGGTGGTTGTTGGCAGCGTTTGTCAGTGTGCATTGTTTGTTTCGCTCAATTGATTAAAAAAAGATGTTGTCTCATGCATTGTGACGGAGTATTTCCTCCAGAGATTGCAGAGTTATTACAGAGCGGCGGCCTGGACACCCGTTGATGTATTGTGCTGGGCTTTGGGACAAGGCGAGGTGAGGAGGAGGAGAAGCGGAGCAGGGAGAGGATGGGAGGGCGCGCTCGGTTAGGAGTTAAAGAAGGAAAGAAAAACAAGTCGCTCGCAGCCGCACCAACTTCATCACACACCTCTCAAAATGACAGCGACTAGGACTGCATGTCTTTTGCCATGTTCCATCCCCTCAATCATCTTTCCATCAAACACCCCCCTTACTGGTGTTCAGACACACACACACATACACACATATTACCTTACTAACAGGTTGTCATAGCACTGCCGCATGGTTGTCAGTGTCAAGGAATCTCCACATGTCTGGGGCGGAGAACGTGGAGAGGATAGTTTATGTTGTCAGTGACAACACCTTGTCTGAGTCCTCCCTGGATGTGAGACCGAACAATATTGCAGGAGCAGAAAGTCACTCCACAGCCCAGGTGGGATGATAATCAGTGTGATCAAATGCCTGAAATGAGTCTGAGAACATTTTTGGTAACCTCGAGAAGCAATGTGCCAATCCAATTACAGGAGCGCATCAGTACACACCTTTTTATTTTCATGCTGTCTCTTTCCTTCTGTACCTCCGGCCCAACTTGTACACTGCAAAAAATGTATGTATATGATACAACAATTATAACAATTAATTTTAAAGGTGCACTGTGCAGTTTTGGAAAATATATTCAAACTCGAGAGGTAATATTTACAACATTGGAAGTTATGAATACAAAATCAGAAATATGTATTTGATATATTTCCCCGGAAAAATGTTTGAAGCTAGAAAGGTGGCTTCTTAGTAGGGTCCTTCAAATATAAAGTTGAACATTATGAAATTTTGTTGTCCTTTTGAGGACAGTTTGTTTAGTTATGAAAATGTATGAATGAAGATTTTTCTCTGCAGATTAAAATTTCTTCCCAAAAACTATATCATGCACCTTTTACTATAGAATAGTTAGGTCTTACAGTATTTTGTGTGAATTTAAAAAAGCAAAACCCTCTAGTAATTTGACGCCATCCTTATGCATGTGTGCAAGATGGTGATTTTAGCTTTCACTTTGGATTTAATTAAAAATCAACTTTTCGCCCCTCTGGACTTGACTGAATATTAAGACATTTTCAAGATCAACATTACATGTATTCAGCCTTTCAGAGAGCCACGCTCTCAAATTCAACTCTCATAAAGCCAATTGTGCCAGAATGCAGGTGCACAGGGGGAAGCAGGAAATGCAGGTCAGTGGGCAGGGAGAGCTTGAAGTGCATTTGTTTTACTGGCACTGTTCTCTGCTTCTGTGACTGTGTTGCAACAGTGACTGTGTTTACTGCAGCCTAGTTTCTCCTACACATCCTTATGTTGGCGCAACATGAAAGATTTTTGAGGGCTGTTTGGGAAATTGCGGTTTTTGAAAAGTTGTGCATAGATTCACTTTGATGAGATTTGCTGCATGTGTTGATTTTGAACCTATTTATCTAGAGTTACTAAATTGAAGTAATCTTTGAAATAGAACTAAGGAACATATACCAAACATAGATAGCAAAATATTCTGTGTGAATCACAATTTGGTAATCCAGGCGTAAAACTCAGAATTACATTACATTACATTTTATTTAACAATGAACACATTATGAATTTACAGTCTAAATAGTTTAGGAACCAGCAAGTCTTTGATATTTGTCTGGAAATATGACTTAAATAATTAATCAATTATCAAAGTAGACTGCAATTAATTCTCCAATCATTGCAGCTCTACATATTTTATAACAATTTGTGGCTACAAGTTTGACATGTTGTTAGTGTGGAAGAAATTACAACGCTGAAACAACTGGGCTCACAGGGCAGTTTTTGATATGGACAGGTATGTCTCCATCAATCTTTCAAAAGAAATAAAGAAAAAGCAGGTTTTTGCCTTTTATTGCCATTGTAAGACTGAGTGATCATTCACTAGACCCAGCAGTCATTTGTTGTTGATTTCGTTCAACTTTTCCTCTTCAAAAAGAACCGCTGCTTCTTCCCCCAGCACAGCATTTCATGTTTCCCTGATTGTCTCATGTTATATGTGAAATCGCCTTATTGCTGTCAAAACATCTCAGAGCACAAAAATCATCTACATTTAGATTTGTTGTTTGTTCCTGCATCTCATACATTTTAAAATGTGGTTTGAATAAATGACAACTCCTTCACAGACTGATGTAATACCTTCTGCTCAACTTTTTTTTAATAATATGAAGCAGTTTCAAAACATGGGAGATGAATTTGCAGAACCATTCAATTTACATTATTTTAACGTTCCACTCTTAGATGAAATGAACCCGACAGAGAAATGTGTTGCTAGTACTATGGCGACATGTGAGGACAGACTCGGGCAATCAGGAAATTGAATCTCACATGTGCATGACAATGGGAAGTGTCCAGGTGACCTCTAATTGAACAGCCATCCATTCACCCCTGCCAGCTTGTCTTTAGCCATAACTGATGCAGGTTTCATTTAACTCCGCCCCGGCACCTCCCTCCTGCGCCTGTATCAGCAGCAGATGTTTGATCGGAGATAAGCACGCAGGTCAATGTCGACCTCATCACAACGGACCTAGTTTCACCCATCATGCCAATAACTGCCAGGCGATGGGTCCTCCCCGTTGCTGCGCTCTGATTGACAGCTCTCCACTGACAAGGTTTATGGGGGTCAGGACCTTCCACTCTGTCACCTCTAATTGGAGCACCGAGCCATTAGCTGGTGGACCCGGACCTTGGCTGGCAGGGACTGGACAGTTATCCTCCTCTGTGTGAAAGACAAAGGAACCCCTCTGATGAATTATCTACAGCGTAGCCATGGTGCTCCTGTGAAGACGAGCCAACTGTTTTTCTGAGTGATCAGCATCTACTCAGTAAGCACAGGTGTGTGTTCAATCAATTATTGAGAGAAAACTACCTTGCATGGGCAGTTAAGAGGGCAAATATCCAAGTATGTCAAGGCTAGCCTTGATAAAGCAGAACCACTCATCCCTAAACAAACAAATGAGATAGAGTGATCGACCTTCAGGCTGTGTTACTCTGTTAACCTGTCCTGCTGGGAGTTAAACCTCCACTGTGATTCCTCAGCTCCCCCCCCCCGCTATGCGGGTGATTCCATGCTTCGCGTGTCCCCTCACATACATACACCACAGGTGAGCTGACCATATTTGCATAAGTCGGGGTAACTGTGTAAGTGTGCGACCCCTGCCAAGCAGAGGTGAGAGGAGATCCCGTAAGTGAAGGGAATACACACTACGCAAGAGAGCAGCTCCCTGTCTGCAGGAGTATAAATATTTCCTATATGGCAGATTGTGACTTTGTGCAGGATTACAGCTAAATCTTATAATTAGCATGAAAGGCCAGCGGGGGAGAGAGAGAGGGAGAGAATATGAATGGACGAGGGGGACTGACCTCCACTATCTCCCCAAGGCATGCCTATTGCTTATCTGGTTCCATGGCAGCAATGTTTATGTATAACTTAAGGCAAGTGCGGAGATGTGCGATGCATAAGCTCCTGGTGACAGTTCAATTTCTGAATTGGTTTTTGATTATGGAGCAAGCTGGGAGAAGCTTTCAAAGAAGACTTCACTGACCCCCTAACAATGTTTTGAAAAAACTGTGACCAATAATGTTTCCGGTCATCGTCAAGCTGTTTTTATTCTCAGCTCACAAAGATCTATAATTTGAACAGAGGAGGTGGCCTAAGACATTACTCATCACCCGCCTACAATGCAGTACTGAGTTCCCTTCCCAGACATCTTAACAATCATTCACACCTGGGTTCACCTAGCCCTAGCTACCCACATGAAGGCTGGTTGGGCCAACGACCCACAAGTGGCCCTAACGACTCTAAAACTCAGAGCTCACACATGTCCTTAACGACTCTGTAAGGACACTCCCACACAGAGTTTAAAAGCCTGCAAACTCCCCTCTAGTTAGTTAGAACTGAAGAAGCCACTTGGATGAGAGGTGAAATGTCTTCAAGAGAATAAAACAGAACCAGTTGCCTATGATACAGCACTTAGAATTACCTTGACCTGGATGACTGAGAACCTTCATCAAAAAAGATCTATAATGTTCTGAGATTGCATTCATTGGACGTCCAGCCCTATACATCATGTACATCGGCGATTACATATGGATTTTGGTTGGCCTCTTATTTTGAAAGTTATGAGGGATACACCGCAAAATAAAGATAATACTATAAATTAATCTGGATTGTTTTGGTAAGTGTTGCTAAGTTTTAGAAATATCTGCTGTAGAGATGTCTGCCTTCTCTCCAATATAATGGAACTAGATGGCAAAAAATACTCAACAGCAATGTCTCTTTTCCAGAAATCATGACCTGTTACTCAAGATTATCCACCGGACATTTCATTTGGACTTTTATTTAACTGATGTAATACTTGTATTGCTTGTGTAATCCCAGGCTGGAAATTCCACACAGAGCTCTATTGGTTTTCCTGGTCTGCACCCCCCACAGCAGTATCACTGTGTTAGTCATTGTTGTTGTTACAGAAGGGAACACTCAGTCCCAGCAGCCACGAGACAATTAGGCAGGAGCTGTCCTACCCATGCAGACTGTTAGGAAAATCAACTTTGATCGCTTTGTGTTAATTGACAGGATGCTAATTTAGCTGTTGATTTGAGGTTGGTTCACAGCAGTCATTTGAGGGGATGTGCGACTACAAATATTTCAGGCGAACAAAGATTCCTGGGTTTTATGTAGATTCCTGTCATGTCACCTTTTGAGTCACTCACTGTCCCACTTAGATGTCCTGATATTTTTATGTTTGCCCGAGTGTTGGGGCTCTCTGTTATTTTCTCTCAGCTTCATAGCTTTCCTTTTGTATACGTTCAGGGAGGTATTATTTGACTAGATAATAACAAAACATAACAGATAGTTTCTTGTTGTGAGTTGCCTCACTATAAAAGTAGAGTTTCTGATATTTTGGGTCTTTTTCGATTGTTATTTCAAATCCTGCAAAGGGCAATAACAACTTTTAATTTGAAATTTGCTTAGTTTGATAAATATTTATGTGCTCGTGTTTGGTCATATCAAAGTTTGGCAGAGTTACGATAAACCTGAGGTGAAAATTAGCCGTGTAATCACAAATGGATTATGCAAATTAAAGATCAATTGCATTTCCACGTTTTTCCAGAAAATACAGAGACTTTGTTTCCGAAAAAGCCTTTTGGCCATCAAGGTGAGTTTGCTGAGAGCCAGTGGGGTTCCTCATCTCCCTCCAGCGGGTAACAAGCTTATTTTCCATACGTAGCCAGGTGCATGTTTTAAGATAGAGCCTTAACAGCGTGGCGTGGCCGTGAATTCCAATTGAGCCGAGCCCAGGTACAATAACGCCGTTATGAATGCAACCCGTGATGTTGATGGCATCCATATCACACTCAGAGGGACGGGAAAAAAGAGCCTGACATCTGTTTCAAGCACACTCCAGCCTTTACATCTCCCCACAAAGTCATGGGTTGGGAGGCGCACGTCTGGCTTTCCTAGATTAAAATGTGTCAACAAGCTTAACTGCTGGCTTTGAAACTTGCCTCTCTCCCTTTGTAATTCCCCTGATGGTTGGTGAATTTCCATTTTCTTAAGCATATGGTTAACACAATGATACATGCAGCCCTTTACATGATAGCGCTGGCCTTTTTCCAAAGCGTAACCTCAATGTAGATGATAGATTTAATGAAAATAACACCTGATTAATGTTTTCAATTTTGATTCGTGTCTCAACATGGTTACTTTTGTTTAACACAATGGAGCACTGCAGTACAATACCTCTGTTGCTATTCAGGGAAATATTAAGTGATGTTTATTTCCATGTGCATGATAATCCCACACAGTGGTCCTGAAGAAAGAAGCGTTGTTGTTTGCCATCAAGCCAGTGCTTTGGCTACCTCATCATGTTGGACTTGGACTTTTTTTTTTTTTTTTTGGTTTAGTTATGGGGATTACTCTTTTGGACGAGCTTTAAAGACTACAGTGGGAAGAGGAGAGGGAGAGGCAGCTGGGCTTAAGGATAGGATAAAACAGGGTGGGGGGGGTGAAGCACTGTATAAAAGATGGAGAAACAGAGAGACAAAGGTGTTGAGTTGCACAGGAAACATTCCCTTTCTCTGTTGCCTTCTCCTCTTTTCATGGCTGAAGGTCAGGATAAATAATCGATAGCATTTAAAAGAGCTCCCTGGTCCCTGGTCTATTGTGCCTGAGACTTGGTCCCCATTGACAATTAAAGGCCCCTGAGTCATTAATGTTCAAGTAGCCTGGAAACCCCTTAGCATTGTTTCTTCTCAATGAGAGGAAATCCAATGCAGCTTGAGGTTTGCCACAGTCGGGTCATGACATTGACAGGGGAGGCAGGATGATTTGCTGCCACACTGACACCGTTCACACATAAAAAACTAAAGAGAGAACGCCACCTCCTCAGACAGGCCCCACCTCGCCACTTGACTTTACAGTTATTTTTAAAACGGAGAGAAGGCAACTGCATCTGCCTCGGAAGAAGAAGCGGGAGTGAAAGTGGGAGAGGCAGAGACAGAGGGAGCAAAAAACAAAATGTGAAGGCTGGCTCCTTTTCAGTGGGCTGTGTCACTATCAATAGTGACACCTTGAACAATTCAGTCAGTGATATTGAAAGTGCTGTGTGTCAGCAACCCTGCATGTGACACTCCCAGAAGGCACCGGCTCCCCCGGTGGCAGGTCACACTATAAAAAGAACAATCAGAGTGGCCTGATGGAACTAATTTCATCTGGCCTTTAATGTTCCTGTCCCTCCCTTCTTTCACTCACATCCCAGTCCCACACACACACACTCACACACACTCACATGTACACATATTTATGCCTCCTTGTCTTTCCTCCCACTCCCTCTCATGCTCCCCCCTCTTGTCTCCATGTGTCTGTTTCTCTCCTGTCTGTCTCACCTCTGCGTACCCTCCTCTCTCGCTCTGTCTCATCTCCTCGCTCCTCTGTTCTCGTCAGGCTTTCCTTACCTTTTGCTTTGCAGTCACGTTTCATCTCCGTGCATGACTCATTCTGCTCAATAAGCTCCAAAGTAAGCAGATTTGTCCATCCTCTTCTCTCCTCTCTCTCTCTTCTCCCCCTCCTCCCTAAGAAGGCTATTGTGATTCACGGAGGAAACCCTTCAGAGCAAATATTCTCTGGGCATTTCATGTATAAACATGCCTGACTTTCTATCACCGGGGGGAGGAGGAAAAAATGAAAATGCAAAAAAGCTTTGTGTAACGCAGTGATTCAATACGTAACAACCAACAAATGTTTTGATGCATTGGTCTGAGCCGTTCGGTCGAGTTAATGCCAAGTGTGATAAATAGATTAGTCTCTAGATGGTGGCCTCAAACGAGTTTCTTCCAATGCTTAAGGCTGAGTTGTCATTCCAGCTAATTTGTTGGGATTTTGCCTGCCAAGAGTCCAACTGGTGATGAAAGGAGTCAGCCCCTTTAGCATTTAGACAGAAATAAACAAATTCATACTCTCTATTAATATATATGTATTTTAACTGGATGTGAAATCCTCCCTCCGAATGCCATTGTCAGGATTAAGGGTCAGAAAATGCAATCTGAGTTGAATTAAGGAAAGCAACCTCAGTGTCATATGCACAGAGAGCACACTCTCAAAAAAAGAGCATTAGCATTCTTTCATTTGCATAACGTTCCTATATATAAATCAAGTGTTGTGGAGAGCTTTTGGAGTGACTAAGTGATGTACAGAAACGCATCAGAACGAGTGGGTTGTTTCAAAGCAAATGGGGGTGCAGCTGCTGTAATCATCCAGCAACATGGCAGACGGGCAACACAACAATATTTTTGCACCTTTTTCTTCCATCTTTCATCAGCTGCCCGGCTCCTAAATTATAAGAGCAAATCATTAGGAATGTTGACAATACAATATAACATGACTCTGGCACCGCTCAGCAAAAAGTGCCTCACTAAGCAATGCAAACAACAACTTCAATTATGTTTTTTTTTCTCCCCCTCCTCTTCTGTCACACAGCCATTTATTGCCTCAGATGATGTACAGTATGCTGCACTGGGACATACATATGGAACGGCTTGAGGACTTTAGATTAAAATTGATTTTCCTCCCCTTGGGAAGTGGAAAAAGTCAAAAATTGTTACTTGCACATTTATGAAACAGATTTAGTCTGTTGACATTGAAGGCTATTTGATAAGTAATTAAATAGCCTTTACCCAAGACAAGGTGACAGGTAACTCTTTGTCATTCCCCCCCCTGTGTAGACTCACTCTGTAATGATGATATACAGCACAGAGCTTGTTGTTTTGTGTCTGATACTATAAAGGGAATAGATCATATTTTGTGGTT
Organism: Pagrus major; assembly: GCF_040436345.1. Lineage (NCBI taxonomy): Eukaryota > Metazoa > Chordata > Actinopteri > Spariformes > Sparidae > Pagrus > Pagrus major. The sequence continues at coordinate 25,076,166 of NC_133224.1, read as the reverse complement.
GCAGCTGAGGATTGCATTAGTATTTGTCAGTTGTGGTCATTTGTGCCAATTATCGAAGAGTTTCAGGCTGAGAATGTGACAGAGAAGAACAGAAAATATATGTAGTCTGTCAATTAATATACAGTATGCATTGCAGGCCATAAAGTGTTTATGTCTGTGAGCTGTGAAGGCAGTGTGCAGGGAAACACTTGGCGGCGGTAGTACCCTCCGGCTGGCAGGGTACTCTGATTAATGAGTTATCCCAGCCTCGTAGCCTCGGACGGGCAAGAGGCCACACATCTGTGTGTCACTCAGGTCTGACACCTTCTCCCAGCCCGGCTGCCAGCCGCTCACCAAGGGATTTTCCAGATGTTCCAAGGTTTTCTGTACGCGGTGCAGGGGCCACTGTCCCCAAATCACTATCCTGACATTGCGTTTGTGACACCGGAGTCTGTTGAATAACTTTCCTGCAAAGTTCAGAGTGCATCAAAGCATTATGCATTATGAAATGATTTTTTTTTTGTTCCAGATGTTGATTTGGCTTGCAGGTGTTTGTGAAAAAGGCAGCTGACTTTGTGTTGTTGGCTTCCTCAGTTTGGTTGCTTACAGGGTAGAGAAAGATGTAATTTCAGCTTTTTTCCCCCGCACAGCCTCTCTGTCTACATGAAGCAGTTGGACCCGAGTTCAAAATAGGACCTATGGGTATCAAGTATCAATAGCCTATGATAAAAGTTCAGCAAGCAAAGCTGATATATTGTTGCTGTCCCCAAAGGGAGGATAATTTATAAAACCTTGTCCTCGGCTACCTTTTGTGCACATATTCGCTTTTACACTGGAGCCGCCGCTTCCAAGCAGCTACTGTATGTTGATGCCGTTTTTATAATCTCAGTTTTCCCTTATTTCCCACAAATAAAGGAGGGGAAAAACTCATAATGGAATTCAGCCAAGGCATTGGATTATAAATGAGGTCTGCGCCAGGCTTCATAACGTTATTTAGATTCCTGTGTACAGAGACCCGTGTTCCAACTCCCATCAGCACTGCGACAGAATCAAATGTGAATATAAGCTGATATAGGGAAATTGGTTTGTAATGTCCTGATGCTTTGGAGACCCTGTGCAGACGCAAAAAAAAGAGAAAAACAGCAGTTCTTTGGCACATGCAGAGTGATGTTTTAATTACTTGAATTGGAATGATAACAACCACCCCTCCCATCCCAGAACGAAACAAATTAAAAGGGTTACACTGAAAGTCACCTCATTTTTTTTTTTTTCAAGGAAAGCCTCATTTGGTTGTCATACCATGTTGCATATCAGCCTCTGTTGTTTGTTCATAATTCACTTCCAGTGTTTGAAATTTCTGCTTGTTTCATATGGCATTTACTAACATGGGGCTGGGTGGCGTCAGTTCCTCAGTGCCACGACTGTGATAAAACTCAAACACACAAAAGACTGATTAGAAAAGACGGAGTATGAGTAATGTGTGTATTCAGTCTGTTTGCAGACGGGAGACCTCGTAGCATGTCCTGGTGCACGTCTCTCACCATGCTACATAATGAATGTGTCCACGCCAAAATGGCCCAAAAAAACCTGACTGTTCATTACCCAGCCTTTTAAGATTTTCCATTTGATGTTCAAAATGTTGCTGTGCTTTGATCATATGCCGTCTAAAAACAGATGTCAGTTGCTTTTTCAATTTTCTGCAAGTTGTAGACATAAGTTATCGGTGGAAGTAAACAAACTGGTTTGTTTGTGAATTTTGACTGCTTTTGCAAGACTGAGCATCATGGGGCTTTTGTCTCTCTTTGTTACTTGTCCGAAGATGACACATGGAATTAGATGTCCGATATGGAAGTGACTCAGGCACTGCAGTAACATACAGCTGATGATGATAAACCATGGTATTATGATTAGAAGTGGCACCAGCACACCCAGACACACACATTCTTGCTGAGCTTATTATGAATGACTCTCAAAAGAATAATTTCAAATTCTGCAAAAAACACTTCACTTTCTTGCAGACAGTCAGATGAGAAGATTGATACAACTCGTGTCCATACGGTCAAAAACCAAAGTGTTTCAAATGACACTTTGGGGTTTTTAATGGGTGCTTCTGTGCCAGACTATTTCCTGGCTGAGACCAGACAACCAGTGGAGTCTCCAGGAAGATACTGGTCCTGGCCAAGAAACAGTCTGGCACATAAACTTCTGTAAAGTACAATTTGTTGTTTTTACTCAACAATATTTTGCATGGATTAAACAAAAAATAAGTAATTTGTTAATTAGCTAGGCTGCTTGCTTCCAGTCTTTGTGCTAAAGTAAGCCAAGCTAAGTTAACTGACAATTGGGATATTAATGTTTCCTGTACATAAATGAGAGTAGTGTTTCCCTTCCCAATCTATATTTTGGCAATAAAGTAAATAAGCATATTTCCTAAATGTCAAATTCTCCCTTTAATCATATGTGGTGGTGGCTGTAGATGGAGTTACTTCATGTTCATGTTGGGTCATAGAGGAGAACAGTGGGGCATAGAGGATTACCAGAAGTTCATGTTATTTGAGGGTATTGTGGGAAAATGAGACACTCTTTCATCCTCGAGCACAAAAGGACTCTTAACTTCAGCACTTTGGCAGCGTGGCTTTTTTCTTCAAGAAGCTAAGAACATCGAAGCAGAGGGAAAGCAGTATGACATGTCTTGAGCTGTTGTGCAGAGATGCAAGACATGTCGTTTTTTCCACCTTACTTGCTACAAGGTTAACTTCGGGGAATTTTGATGGAGGCAAACATCGCCTGTTTTGGCAGCCAGACCTAGTACACCTCAGAGGCTGGTACCAAGAAAACAAGTAGCGCTCCCCTGCAGTTCCAACCCAATTCACATGCTCAGCTGCATAACATGCAAACTGAATAGGCTAGATGTCTAATCCATCCATTAAATGTAATTGAGACTGAAACGCTGCATTAGAGCCAGTCTGTAGGATTGAGCTCAGAGACGAAAATTGCAGGGATTAGAAAAATCTCAAATATATGTATATACTCATATTTTTCCACAGCAAGAAAATACTGCTGAAAGTCCCTTAGTGGAACATCTAAAATTACCTTGTCAATCGCGTACCAGCTGCAGACTAGTTTTCTGCTCGTCTCACTGGCACATGAAGAAAAAGGGATGTAAAAGGGTCAAAACAAGCTCTGTTTGGATGGCTTTCAGGGCCATGTGTCTAATGGACGGTTTTTAATGAGAAGAGGCTATGACGCCTGATTTAGAACCGCAGTGACAGCCAGTCAGAGGGAAAAAGCCCCCACCTCCACAAACACCAAAAACTGCACCACCATCATTTGTTGTCATGATGCAGACAACGTTCCAACTAAAATAGCAGCAGAAAAACTGCATACAAAGTCAAAGTCCCTTCCATTTCTCTTTTTCTAAAGTTGTCAGCTTTCTGTCAATGGTGTGCTTAAGACTTAAACTTACAAGCTTGGCAAATGTAAATATGAGCCTCCAGTTGGCAGTGAGCTTTGAGGATAACAAAACAACAATTTGTCAGAACAGTACCTTCCCTGTGTGTTTTTTAATGTGGCAAAATTAGGACAGCAGAGGGAAAGCATGCTAAAAATTCAAGGCAATGCGCCGAATGATCACACAGTAAAGTGAAGAAATGAGATGGTGTAAAGATAAATCATATTATGGATCTCAAGGGTAATACACATTGCAAATGGACAGCCTACTTTGATACTTATATTCCCCAGGAAACACAGTCCTAATGTTGTACTGGGGAGAAAATGTGAAATGTCCAAATAGATTTGCTTCATCTAGCCAACTCACTTGTGCCAGCACAGCTGCCATACTTAAAGGCATATAATTGTATTCCTGTATTGCTATAGAACAAGTAGAACATACTAATACTGAGATCAGACAAATGTTAATCATGACACGTACTTAAATCAGTTGAATATCACAAGACCTGTAGAAGAAAACACTGACTTTAACACTGATAGCTGTCGCAAATGACTCAAGTGAATTTTCACCAATCATATATTTTGCTGAGGGGGACTGACGGAATCATCAGCCCAAACTGTGATCTCATCAGATGGGGTCGCAAGCGAGAAAAGGCAGAGGGACCTCACCTATTTACCCAGAAGCAGTCTGTCTTCTTTATCTCATCATATATTTCAATCACAAGAGGCAGCTTTTAGGAATTTTTATTTCCAGCGCTGCAGCAAAACGCTTGACCCTCATCAGCGCAGTCAAGCCTTCTGTCTTCATCAAAAAGCTGCTACATCCAGCGGCCTTTTGATGATGATCGCACAAATTGTATTCATCAACAGGAGAAATTTACAAGAGTTTGCAGCTCTCCAGGGTGTGACTAAAAATCTACTAAGCAACTAAACTAACTACAACTAAACATTTCATTGGTTGCGTTGTTGTGCCTGAAATTTAGCACGTCTGATGAAAAATAATTATTTTTTGTATTTTCTGTCAATTATTTTTTCAGCGTATAGTAGTATTTTATGTACCTCTTGTACATGTGTTGTGCATGTCTCTTTGTTAACATCACAAACTGGCATGGTTTGTTCATGGCCCAGGACAGGAAGTCTCTGATTATGATTTCAGCCACCCAGAGCAACACTGGTATCCATCTACAGAGCATCAGTGACATCAGTGGAGTGAGATGTCTGCACAGAGCCCAAAGGATACGAAAAGACAACACCCACCCCAGCCACAGTCTGTTCACCTTGCTGCCATCTGACAAAATAAACAGAAGTATCCGCTGTTGTACCACCAGATTACAGAGCAGCGTCATCTCCATGTCTGAGACTCCTCAAATCCGCCAGCAAATTCTTTTGAACTATATAACTGCATAAAACTTAAAACATAATTGAAAGTGAAGAGAACTAATGACTGTTTTTGCACCAAGATAAACGCTGTTGTGCAAAGAGTGGCCAACATTATGCATTGCATTATTTGCGAAGAGTGTGGCCAAAGCATGGATGGGATCAATGCTTTTGCCTTTGGAGCATCGGCATTTTGAATTGAAACATTAAAACAGCATTGTGTCCCTGCAGCATTTCAACTGTGAGGATTCAAAATGATAAAAGAATTTAACACGGCTCATAATATAGCCAAAGAAGAGCTACCTTTTATTAAATTTGAGTCCCAAATAATCCCTATGAAAGAGAACGGGTTAAATGTAGTGTGTTAAGAAATGACCAAATTTGTATTATTGGATGCACCTAAATGATGTGCTGGTGCACCTGAATGACAAAGTTAGGGGCACCAGTGCCACCAATGTAAAAAGTTAGTTAGGAGAAAAAATAAAGACCACAGTGTCTATATTAGGACATGCTTACCAGCGCTTTATAATAACATGGTAGTCAGACTACTTGCAAAAGTGAAGGGGACATAATGGGGATCTCCTTTTCTATTTAGCACAAACATGCCACCCTGTTAGACGATCAGGTTCCCAGATGATCATTATTACAAGTCCAAACCCCCTCGGCCTGGCACACTCGCACGCACACACACTTACATACCCACCCTGGATAAATACGCCATGGGTAATTATAGCGGGGAAGCGTGTCTTAGTGGAGCTGTCAGAACTGTAATTGCTAGAGGGATGGTGGGCTATCGAGAAGCGAATCGCGCTGCAAGTGCAACACTGGCAGTGGCGAGTGACTTTGATTATAAGGAAAGGGGTGAGAGATGGAGGTTATCACCCAACGCCTTCTCATATCTTGCATGTTATGAACAAGGCTGTCTATTTAACACAAGATAAGCAGAATGCTTTAGAAAAGTGGCGCAGTAAATACTCACATACATTACCTTGACTGTGAAGTGACTGCCCTTTTTTTCCCCCTCCACATCGCTTTCTCTCACTCTCTTTTCCAGAGGATGGTCATGCCAGAGTATTTAGTCTGGAGGGATATTACAGTGCACTTGTCTGGGCTTAGAAAGTACCTGTATCACATCAAACATGAGGCGAAAAACACCTCTCATCTTGTTAGAAGAAATTGCCACGGGTAAATGTGTGCACTAGTGTGCTCACTCAGCTTTGCCGTCATGAATTGGCCATTTCTGTGCCAGAAGCTTTGGGGGGAGAAGAAAAAGAGAAAAGGATTGAACTGGAGCCAAAAATGGGATTTTAATTTCTTAGAAATTCCCATCTGTTTGTGTATGTGTGCACAGGGGAGTGGGAGGACAGAGGGAAGAGGAGAGTAAAGGATGAGAGAACAGGAAAAAAGAATAGTATATACCCAGGGTGAAGGAGAGAGCCGAAATCATGACTTTCAAATGAACAGCGAGCTTCTTCTCATGGAGATTGCTTGTGAAAATTACAAGTCATAATGTCATCAGGAAATCAATGGGGACTATAAAGGTAATCATAACAGTACAGTGTGTGCGAGCTGGGGCCAAATTGCCACTCTGTTTGCCACTTTCCCCTCAGCAGATAATTGCACTGGACAACCTGAATCAAGTCTGTTCATGCCGAAACACTTTACATACATCTCTCCATGCCATGAAGCTAATTGCATTTCAAAAAGTTATTGTGCCCCAACACCAAATATTGATTGAATGCTAAACATGCAATCTGCCAGTGTACGCATGTAAGCAAATAACTAATTCAACTTCAATCACCACGGTGAGGAGGGTTTTGGGTTGGCTAACCTCTGCTGTCACAACCCAGTTTGAATCAAGACATGAAAGTCGCTGCATGGTTATCTTTAAAATCCGTCAAAGTATCTCAATTGTGAGCTTTTGTGAGGATAAAATGAACTTAATTGAAAGTGGCATACAATTGGACAGCATTAATCTAGCGTGAAATTTGTCTTCAGCTATCCTGGGCAGGGGCGAGCACCAACTTTACCGCATTATCTTCAGAGTGATTGGAGGATTTGTAATTGGTTATGATCATTATGGCATGAGGTGGCTGGTCACCACCGGCCAAATGTCACAGTTACTTGAGACGGGCAGTTTCCACAACATAATTTAAGATTTTTTGTCATTTTTTTTTTTTTCTTTTAGAAAATTGTGTTATCATACTTTATTCAGCTTGTATAATTAATAGATTTTACAACGCCTCAATATGTTTGAGTTGATTAATTGCTTTTTTAGAAACACAGAACATAAACACCCTGTCTTGTCTTGTCTTGATCTACATTTAATAGAAAGGAGTTTGATAAAACACTGAAATAAGCTGAAAATGAATTCACCTAAAAAAAATCTTGGAGCCTTTTGTTCAAGGATGTAAACTAGTTAACTGTGTTGAAATTATTTTGACATGCCCTTGACATTCTCTGATTATATTTCATTTGCTTATAATCATATTTTATCTGCAAAATGTTTATTGCATTTCTTAGTATCACAATGTTGATTTTTTTTCCCCACAGTATCTTCTGACAACATGAATGGATCTTTACGTGTAGGAAATTACATGATGTTTGAGACATGGTTTTTAGTTACTGTCCTAAAGTAAATTCAGTGTCCAGAGTTGTCAGGTCTGTGGAAAAGAAATGAAGGAAAAGAAAAAGATTGAGGAAAAGAGGATTCAGAACTAGCCCAGGAGTCAATTGATAGACTATAAGAAAGTCTAGATGAGATAGAAAAACTTGTAAGCTCTAATTTATGTTTTCTTTAAATTTGAACCTGCTATAAAATGATTGATGAAGTGCAGGCTTTAACATTGCACAACAACTCTTTAGATTATGGTTTTCTGATGCTAAATGTCTGCTGGTTGTTTCCATCATCTTCCTTTTATAAATACAGCAGTACAATTGACAGGTGAGACATGAAAAAAAAGTTGTGTTTAAGCTAATAAATGACATCAGTTAGTTTTGTTAACGTAAACATTTTTATGCACACTGCAGGTTTTAAGCCTGTGGAACTCTACGCCAAGCCTACTCCGTCACTACAGTCCCCCCCTTCCAAACCAATAATTGCTGTCTGATGTAAAACGCATCACAACCAGTGTGCCAGCATTGGCATGTCTTCAAAAATACTGCAAAGTAAAGAGAGAATTATTAGGTGTTGATAGACTTAATTAGCATTCTCTGAACTTGTTTTGCAAGGGCTTGAATGTGATGGATGTTAATTTATTTGTAAAAATGTCCTCACATTAGCTTTAAGATAAAGACTAATATGTCTGTTTCCATCCCTCATATTGTTTGCTGCCTGCGATTTACAGTAGTTAAGATCATCTGTGGTCAGGTAGTGTTTAACCACATACTCATCAGTTCACACATTTTTGGGGCATTAAAAGCACAACTTTGTAAAATCTTTAAATGTCGTGTGAAGTGTCGTTGACCAAAGATTGCATTAATCTTGTTTATGTCTTCAGGGTGTGTAGGACTGAAACTAACATTTGAAAATCTGCATGCATGTATGAAATTCAAATTGTCCCAAAAGTAATTTCCATCAAATAGAGGATCTCAGATGGTTAGAGTTTGCTTGTGAGCTACTTCCTGCTGTGCGTTTAGTATTTCATCAGAGATAACTTAGTCTGTTTACTCAGGCAGCGCCGCTTTCTTTCTGCCACATGCCATCTTATTACTGGAGACACTTGTAGCAGCTCTCAACAAACATCATATTGTCACACATGGGCGCCAATAATTGTGAACTCCACAAAGCATGGGCGTGCTGTTGAGGCAGGGCCCTCGCGAAATCGCAGCTGCCACCGCCACCCGCCTCCCGCCACGCGGAAGAAGGATTCTGTTTGCACGGAGAGAGATGAAGGGGCGCCTCGCTGTCACGGAAACCTAACCATCTCTGATTGCATTCTTCAAATGGTGTGTTTTCATATGCTGTTGTTTTGAACAGATGTGTTGTTTGGAACAGATAAGAGCTAAAGCGTGATGTGTACATGCATTATACCCTGCCTTTTAATGTTCTCTCCGAATCGTTCTCCTTCTCCTGCCCTCCCTTCTCGAGCTCTCTCTACCACAACAGGTATCACGCGCCGCTCTCTGTTTATGTTGTTACGGCGCCTTGTGAGTTTGAGCCTTTGAAATGGAAACTTCAGATGCTCTCTTTCTTCCAGACTTCCTTGAAGTAGACTTTTGTTCAATCTCGTGGTCTCATTCTCGTTTCATGATAATCAAGTAATACACAAGACAGTTCCTCTGTGATTCCCTCTGTGGAACTACAGCACATAATCTAATGCACAGACCCTAATGGTACTATAAATATTACGCGTTCAACAAAGCCGGGCCACTGTGTAATCTACCCATGAGGGATTCGTCGGGTGCTTGACTGATAGATCGTGTTGGAAGGTAAACAGGACCAGAAATGATAGTCTGGTGTACAGTTTCTCTTCTGAAAGTGCCGTCTTCCCTCCGCGCACGCCACTCTTCATTTCCTTCCCCATTCAACTACCAGGGGGCAACAGACGGCATTCAATCATCACAGGACCTGATAGCTGTAAATTGTATTCACGCGCCGAAAACGCATAATCAACAGCGGTACTTTCTTATTCATAATCTTCTCTGTGACTCCTTTCGCTTAATGCATTCACATTCAGGTTCCTAGATAGGCAGGGGGAAGGAGGAAGCAGTGTGATTACAGACGATGCTTTGAGCACTTGCACAAATGCAGTAATCCCCCCTCTCTCCTCCCAGTTGTCTTTATTTTTCTCCTGTTTGGTCAGTGTTTATTATTAATGGTTTTTGCCATTCCCTATCGTTTCTCAGTATAGATCCGTCTGCTCCCTGTTTCTCTGACTGCCTGTGTAGCTCACCATACTGGTTTGCATGTACAGTTCATGATTAGGCTGTGTGTTTCTGAAGCATGCCATGTTTAGAGTCATCTTTTTATAGTGGTTGTTGCTTCACTACAGTTCACCTGGCTGGATGAGGAAAATGTTATATTCATGAGGCTGTGTACAGAAGTCTTTTTCGACAAATGGCCCTTGTGGCAACATTGGAATTCAGATAGCGAAGGCTGCACGTGGACATGCATGACACCCTGCTGGGAGACATTAGAGGGCTCCTCTTGGCCACAATAAACATTTTGGAATATGTCAGAGCAGGATTTCTGTGTTTATGTGAAATTGAGTGCACTAACCGGGTCACAGTAGACCTACAAAAAAAACGGCTTGATTATGCATGCTGCTGTGCATCCCAATTATGCATAACACTGCACAATTTTGTTCCTGATGCAAACTATTTGAGAAATATACATATTGTAAGCCTTTGCATGTTTTTCTAATTCACTGGTGATTATGAGTGTTCATACTGAACATTTGCATATGGAGCGCTGCAGTTGTCCTTTTTTTTTTTTTTGTGGCCGAATCTAGGAATTTGTCATTGAAGCTCATTTAAACACTGGTGTTTACTAATTAATGAAAATTGCCTATGTTAAATTTTTCTGAAATGGTGCCTCATCAAAACTAAAATATGTCTACAGCCCACTATTATGTTTGCCGTAATAATTCACCTCACATAGCCAAAGTGTTCTGTCAACTCCAATTTCACTTACTAATGCTGGATCTAGTTAAACAACTTCAGCCTGTCCATAATTTACGCAGATGCACCCTGCAGCCAGTTATACCCATAGTATACAGTTTACATACATGTAACTATGTATTATTTACTTTTACTTGTACCTTAGATATATATGTTCATTTATTGGCAGAAAATTACTTTTAAGTACATTTAATATCAGACACTTAAAAACTTGTGTTCAAGTACTACCGGTATGGTTGACTTTTGCTTTCACTAAAGGAATATTTTAACATGATATCTTTATTTTTACTCAAGTATGACTTTTGGCTGATAATCAGTCTGACCTCAGTTAACAAGGTTAAGGGTGTAAATCAATGCTGATGGCTCTGTGAGGCTATATTTAACACATCTAAGTTTATAATTTTAGCATGCTAACATTTGCTGATTAGCACTACACATGAACTACAGCAGATGGGAGTGTATGGGTTTGCTGGTTAGTAAATGAGAAGTCTTATTTATTTATTATTTTTGTCTTATTGAACCTGACCAGTTAGGCGAACCAAAGATGCTCATTGTTGGTAAACAATAGTTGGCAACGCTGTTTATTTAGTGTGTTTCTTTCAATTATGTTATTGCATTTTCTCTTGCTTCGTCAATATAGCTAGCCAGCTAACCTTGTTTCAAGCTTCTTAGGCTGAACACAGCTAAGTTACGGACATGTAATGCACACACAAAAAGTCTTTTAAACCAGACAATGGGATGTATGTTGGGGGTGACGGGAGACAGTTTTCTCTGTTGGGTGCAAGGTGGGACACAGTGGTGACTAGAGGTTTGCTAATGAGTAACTACTGACCTACGCTCCCTCAAATTCAGAAACACACCCCACCCCAATGATGATGTCATCCATCACGATGTTTCACTGAGGACATTGTTAAATGCCAATTTGGTCGCCCAACCCTACTGGCTGACCAACGTTGCCATCCTTAAGGCTATGCTGCCAGCATAGCTAAAAAGCCAGACACATGAATGAAGCTGGAAGTACCAAAAAGAATGGTGACAAAATCAAAGCTAGTCCATCCTGACACGGGCTGTGGAGGTGCTCTCTACTGGGATTCAAGAGAAAAAGGTCCTTTGCTGTAGCTGAGAGAAAAAGCCAACTCTAAGTCTGTCCTGCAGTCTTTACAGCTTTCTGTAAAGTCCCTAATCAGAGTCGTGAGTCGGACTGTCCCCACCACAGACCAATCCTGTCCTACTCTTCTTTGTGCCCTCTGCTCTGCTGTCCTCTTGACCTCTCATCTTTCTGATAGCTTTCACCTCATTTCTTTCTCCTCCGCTACTTGAGCGCATTCTCGTTTTTATAGTCCTTTCCCTCTTCTCCTCGATTTCCTCCTTGGAGAGGTCATCTCTTAGCTCTTTGCCAGGCATTCACTCCTGAGATTACCTCTTCATTTACACACCCATGCAGACACCCAAGCACCCACCCACCCACACTCACACCCACCCGCTGACACACACACACACACACACACACACACACACACACACACACACACACACACACACACACACACACACACACACACACACACACACACACACACACACAGAGACACTCACTGCTACCATTCCCAGAGCTCCAGCAGGCATTTTGTCCTTCAAACCAGCATCTCGTATTTCAGCTTTACTCAATCATCCCTGCTGTACACCACGTGCATTAATACTGACCATGCTTTGAGGTTGATAATATCAGCGCTGCTCCATCCTTCATCACAATAACCTCAAAAATGCTTTGATTCTAATTTGTCTCAGGGGTGGAAGTAACAAATTACATCTGCTCTTGTTTCTGTAACAAAGTTGTTTTTGTGCGTACCTTTTTGAGTGTTCAGTCAGTCATCATCAAGAAAAATCAGTCATTTTACTTTTACTTTAGTTTTTTAAAAATTGTATTATATTTCAAGTTGCAGTTGCTACAGAGAAGAAAGAAACGTAACATAGAAAAAGTTATAATGAACTGAGTGATAGTGGAACAATAGAAAGGAGCCAATCAGCAGCTGCAGCAGAGACGTAGCTGCCTGTTTATCTGTGGCCGCAGGAGGGCACAGCTCCAGAGAAGTGACACCAAAGTACTTTGAGGTAAGTCTTGCCTCTTGGCAGCCATCTTTGCAACACCTCCAGGCAGTTATTTCAGGTTAAAAAGCCCCTATCTAAATGAATGGGGAGAGCCATAACTTCACTTTCAATGGACACTGGGACACCAATTCTGCATGTGTAGAATCACCAGTCAAATTGACTAGTCACAAATTGACACCAATTAATCTGAGCGTAGCTGACGGCTAGCTGAGGCTTTAACTGATTGCCCAAATGTTGTGAACGCATTGCTCATGTGTCCAGGCATGCTAGGGTATTTAATTAATGCATCTTAATAATCTAAATTAGCTTATTTATAGTTGGTATCAGTTGTATACACAGGCTACAAAGTGCTTATACTGTAGAAGTAGAAAAGGGATTGTTGGTGTGGACAAATGTTTATGTTTTAATGCAATTTGTTTTTGTAGCCTAAAGGTGTTTTCTTATTTAATTTGTCAGTCTTATACCATAATATAACATTTTGTCTTTACATTAGAATTGTAATGATTACAGAGAGGAAATTTTAACTAACGTACTTTAAACCTATATCCAGTCACATTTCAACACAGGTAATTTACTTTTACTTGTGTGTAAATTATCTCAAGTAACATCCCTGTACAGATTTGGCAGGAAGGTTTGACTGCAGTTTGGTTGAAAGACTTTATGACACTGTATCAGTTTCCCCGTGTGTGCACCTGGCTGGAGATACACTCAGGTCAATATATCATGCCTCATGAGATAGGTCAGAGCTTGTTTTTTATCTCTGCAGTGTAGCTAAGAGCAGATTGTGCTGCAGTATATATTTATATGTGAGAATTGTGCAAGAGCTGTCATTCGTGAGTATCACACCAGACTGCAGTTACAAAGGAACCGTTTTTAAGATTTAATGTGCGCTTGTGATGGACGAGTTCACCAAGACTGGATAGGTGACCTCAGAACCAGCTGTTTTCCTCTCATTGTACAACACAACCACAAAGTGGAATGGCAGTAATTACTATCCCAGCATCACCTCATTGAGCTATACTGCACAGTGTAGAACACATTGCTAATGTAATCACACTACGCTACACACTCTTATGGGCCCGGCTTAATGTTGAGTGTGTGTCATTTGAGAGCCCGCTGTCACAGTAAGAGGTTCCGGCTGGTTTATAAAGGCACATGTTTATTGTATCATGCATTAGGGCCATTAGCCCCAGAGCTAGCTGAACCCAGTTGGTTTCCCAGGGTCATTCCTCAATGTGAAACTGAACTGCATGACATGACCAAAATTGACTCTCCTCAGAATACACCAGAGCTAATGTACGTCTCTGTAATTGACATCAATACCTGGGAGCGAGCTGGCTGCAGATAAAATGCAGTCAGCACCTATCACAGGGGCTATTTTTGTCTTCATGTCTCATGTTTGATTCGTGTTTACATGTGCTTCTGTCAAAGGTTTAAAGGGAGGGGCTCTGATTCTGTCAACTCATCATTTTGTCCCAGTAGTTAACGTGTAATCATGTAGAAATGGCTTATGGTTAGATGTTTGTTCAAGATCTCAACGGTGCTTTGTACGTTCATAATCAGTGGTGTTCCTCTTGACTAATCTGGAAATGCAGTCGAAAAGAAGTGAGTTGTCCCAGCAGGGAATTGAAAGCTCCAGAGGATGCAGCGAGAGGCCCAAGTTGCTGATGCACTACAATATTAATGCTTATGGAGCCCATCAACTCTAATTACGCCTGCTTTGCTCCATCCTACCAAGAGTACCACTGAATATTAATGTTAAGCAACTCTTAACAGCGACGTCACTTCATCAGTGAAATAACATCATTAACAGTTGTGCCTTTCTGAATAGTGATTGATCCTGGGGTTTGGCGAGGTTCAAGGTTAGCTGAATATGCAGGTTTCGAGATACCTCTTTGGGTCGTCTATTAGATCAGGGTGAGGGGGTTTCGCCGTCTTGGAGGTGTGCAACCATCATCCCAGTTCTTTCTCCTGATGGGCCAAATTTAATCAGTACTTGTATGTTTTCCTTAATTTATCCACACACAGAGGAGGCAGCATGCCATTATCATGCAGGGAAACATTTGTTGTCGCTTGATTACGCTAATGGGAAAGCACACACGAATATAAAATGTTGAACGTTATTGAAATTAGGCTTAATTGCTGATGGCATCTCAGGTTAATTTGTATTCCCCTGGTATGAAATGTGTCTGTGTGTGGTGTTTGTTTTTGTGTGCCGAGCTGCATCTAAGTGACTGTAGTTGAACAGTACGCTGTCAGTGAATTCACTGGGGTTTGTTTTTGCTCTTCAAAAAAAAAAAAGAAAAAAGGAGGACAGTTGTGTGGAGATGGTGGCATAGATAACTGAATATCATTAATGATAAATACAGTGTTCCCCTTATGAATCCTCTTGTTCAGGCCCTTCAGTCCGCCATGATGCTGGGTCATCAGGGTACACTGAAAGGTAGGCGGAGTCAGAAGGAAGCACGTTCAGCTGCTTCACCAGGGGATAGTGATTAAAAAGCACTTCAGTGCAGAGACTCACACAATCCAGATGAGGTTTTTCCCGCTCTGAAGACCTTTTTAACCAGCGAAAAAAAAAAACTGTCTGAACATTTCAAGTAGCTTCTTGATCACTCCACCAGACTGTTTTGCTTTTGTCTTTTACTTCTTAATTATTGATGTTGATGTGATTCACTGCCCACCAAGTTCTCCATTAACGACATGTTCTTAGTTTTAGAGGTGAAAAAACAAAGATAAAAGAAATGCAATTTACTCCCAGCATTCCTGATGCTCTCCTGACGTTCTGTGGTGGAAATTAAATTAAATACATTTAATCAAGTAGTGTACCAAAGTGTAAATGGTTATTTCCATGTTATGTCATGAAAGTACTGTATATCTTTTTTTACATCACAAAATGTGAGTTAAAGAGTTATAGTTAGTTGGCAAATTACAATTTTACATACAAAACATGATCTACATCAGTGGTTCCCACACATAGACTTTCCTTGAATGGTATATTTGGCAACCCATTTTAGCATTTTTTACTTTTGTGATCTAATAACTAGTGGACAATCTGCCCTCACTCTACCGCTCCTGTTTACTGTCAATCACACATGCAGAGAGAGAGAGGCTCTCTGGTATTACACCCCTGTTCAAATGTTTGGTTTTAATTAGGTCTTTGGTGCGGCTTTTTTGGCGGCTGCACTGTCCCATCGCTACGGTGGCACCAAATGATGTCACCAGTGCTTACAGTATATCTTGAATATTTGGGCTTTATTTTTGTACAGTGGGAGGAAATGGTGACATCCCCAGTTGTCCATCTTTATATACAGTATGTCAGTGGTCTTAAACCACACAATGAATGCCTATTAGATGCATTCATGCTTAACTAGCTTTTTTTTTTTTTTTCGACCAGATAGTCACCTAATGCATCTTGGGCCAATTGGACAGCTAAATGTAAACAATGTCCAATTTTCGCTCTCCCTATAGCTCTGTGTTTCAGTCCACCAACTACTGAGGGAAATATGTGGCTTGTTAACGGCTAAATGCTCCACAGTATCCTCTGGCGAGTTGCTAACTTTGTTTGTCTGTGGTTTGGTACTGTGAATGTAGTCTAAAGTGGGTTTTTAGCTCAAAACAGCTGCCTGCTGTTGGAAACAACTCTGACATGAGCGGAAAGACTGAATGTTAACTGTTAAGTTAAAACATTGAGATGAAAGACTCTAAAACTCTCTGTGGAGCTGAGAGGAACTACAGTCTTTTAATAACTACAAGTTACATGTACTCATTTGATCTGTTGTCAATAAAAACATTTTGATTTGAGCTGCTTTAAGGGAGATTCTGAATACAGAACTTTTAGCTTTCAAGTGTGTATTATTTATTGTGGTATTGCTATTTTCACTTAAGTAAAGGATCTAAATATGTGTCCTAAGACAGAGGAATGGCAGCAAGACGGGAAACCACATGTACCCTATAAAATACTAATAATTTAGCCCACATTAATGCTTTTGTTTACATGTATACATGTATAATACATGTGTATTTATGCACCCCCCCATGTAGTGTGGCAATAGCAGCCCATCATCAATTTATAAAATACAGTGATCCACTGCAATTATGCAGGAAATGTAGGTCTGGGCAGTCATGCAGAAGAGAAGGCAGGGCTGAAATAGGCAGAAGGGGAGAATTTAACCTATCTGTGGCAATTATCCAATGTGGAACAGGTCAGGAAGATGATAATGGCTAAAAGTTGTCATGCAGAACATATTCATAAATGTGTGAATCAATGTGGCACGAGGAACCTCAGCCGCCTCGCGTTGAGATGAGAATGGTGGTCAGTACAAAGAGTGAACATGCAACAATTTTTACATGGCTGCCTTTGATGAAATCAGTTGGTAATTCTCATAAATCATCAAAGATATTGTTGAAGTCAGAGTTATTATTCTTAGTTGTGCTCTCTGAAGTGAAAACACACTGCTTCCAGTAGCAGTCATAGATGAATTATATTGTGTTGCTCAGTAATACAGTGATATGATGCTCTGCTTTATAAAAGCAATTTCTTCCTGATTTCCCCACAGGGATGCAGAGATGGAACAGCTTCTTTATCACCACTCCCTCTTTTCCTCTTCTACTTTGCCGTTCTTTAATTTTTGTTTGGAACGTTTTTGGACCTTCAAACATACAGTATGCATCACATGTTCGCATAGCGCACTTCACAGTTGAAGTTGACTTTTATTTTATGCTGACCCAACTCGTGTGATAATAGAAATTCTGGGCTATCTTGTTGAACCTCCCGTCTCCTCTTCTCTGGTCCCAGCTGAGTGCCTTCATCATCTCAGGGAAGGCCTCTGAAAGGATGTTTACACATTGACACTGTGTACATAGTCCTCGGTGCTTCTCTTTTCAAAGGATTCTTTTTCCCAGCTTGCGCTGGGGTTTGGCCTGCAAGGGCAGGCAGATAGGCGTATGGGCAGTGACCCGTCTGCTTTTCTGAAAAGTCCAGACTTCACTCGGCTGAAGCCGCAGGGAAGGCGACAGAGGGATGGACTCAGAGTGTGTGTGGGGGGGGGAGTGGGATGCTAAGTTCAAGCTTTAATTCATAAATCTTTGTGGATGTCTCTCAGCATGTAGCTGTGAACAGAAAGAGGGGATATAAGGAGAAAGCAACTGAAGGAGAGAGAAAATCACTTTCTTTGGCATGGACAGACACGTTCAGAACACCTGCTGGATTTGTCCACCCTGTCTAGTCCAAGGGACAACCTCAGAATAATTCATTTTACACCTCCTTCATTGTGGCCTGCTCCTCTACTCTGATCCTATTCTCCTTTTTCAGGAAACATCTTGTTAGCTGCGCCTGACTGGCAGGAGGATCACTTTGAGAGCAGACTAAACACACCTAAAACTGTCAGCACCCTTACTTCTCAATGCCCTGCTAGTGGGCAGCCTCTGTCACATCTTGCCAGAACTGAAACTGTATGTTCGAAATACATTTTTAAGCCTGATTTTTATCTTCTTAATTATAGAAATTTCTTTACCTTTCCTCGTGGAAAAATAAGCTGTCATTTCCAATGGAATGTAGAAAATAAAGCGATGTTGTGTAATGGCTCAAGCTCTGTTTTCCGTGGTGATAAAGATGGGACTGCAGACGGAAACAGCAAAGTACAGTTGGAGTTTAGGAAGGGGGGGAGGGGGGGACAGGGAGGGTGGGTTGAGAGAGAAAGTAAGGACTGAAAGCTCAACAATAACACATAATCTGCAACTCTGCCACTTTTTTTGTGTCTCCCTTACTGGGAGACAGCTGCTCTACCTAGCTATTCCCTGGTGGTTTTGATGGATTCTTCCCCTCAGAAGAGCCAATGACTCCTTGGCTTTAACGCAGCGTGCAGCAAGCCGAGGCCCAGCAGCGTTTACACAGGAATGAGTCTGGGAGATATACCATTGAAGGTAGAATACATTCAGCAGACCTAGAAAAAAAGATATTCTGTGTAACTCAGCTGAGTTTGATTTAATACAACATGGATGGTGAAAAATATTCAAATTCATCTGAAATGCTGAACAAATTTAAATTAAACAGATAGTCAGTGTGTTTGAGGTACAGTGAGTAAAATTTAGGATTGGGAGACCTTTTCGTATTAACTTGGGTGGAAATTGAACTGGGAATGTCTCTGTATGAGCTGATGTTGACCCTCACTGTCCGGAAGAATACATCGCAACATTCACACTTCAAAAGAAAAGCTCCAACACATCAGTGATTTTATGCAAATACCCAGAGACAAAATTAGACTTTGAAAGACTCTGAACCTATCTGCTTTATTTTGACGGCTGTTTCTCTTGTCTGTCAGCTGTTTGGCAACTTTTCAGAAAACAACACTTTTTTTTTTTCTTTTGGGGATCTACTCAGATTTGGAAAAGGAAAATCGTGAATTATTTAGACCACCTTTGCAATAACGTAGTGGAATTTGTGTAATTCAAAGGAAGACAGTGAGGCAAACCACAGTATTCCTCCAGAAGAACTCTCAAGTATTTGTTGAATAATGTATGCTACAGCATAAGACAGGCAGCTGCTGATACACAGGGACTGAGACTTGAGATTACAGTGGACCATATGACCTTTCCTTTCATGAAAAATTAAGCGGTCTGATATTGAGCAGATGAGGCTTTATTTAGCGCAAACCTCCAGTGAGGACAGAGAAACAGTTGCCATCAACTTGGCTCGTTTCATCCTCAAAATCTGAAGACTTGATTCAAACTGTTTCGTAGTTAATAACATTTAAGTCATTAGAAATAAGATTTGATATCATATTGCTGATAACGGTAAATTGCTTGACTACTGCCTTATCTCTCTCTTATTTTGTTGAATACTGATGCATTATAAAGGTTTCCATGTGCCATTGCGCTTTTTGTCTCCACTGAGAACTTGTCCACAGATGTATAATACAAAAAAGGGAGGTTGGTGAGTAAACAGTCTGCCAGTGCTAGCCTGTAGGTGCCAATCTGCCTGGCAGTTTGATGTTGGAAAACCTAAGACACTCTCCAATGCATCAGAATACTGTATCACTACTCCAAATCCAAGATTCGCTCGGCATACTGCATGCTTGTTTTTCAAAGCACACAACACCTTTAAAAATTCCAAACTTCCCCAACTAGTCCTGCTGCTCAGGCAGGTATAAAATCAGCAGCGCTTTGATGTCATAAAAAAGTTAGTCCCTGCTCATGCCGTCATTTTCCTTTGCCAAATGAGTCACAGATGAAAAATACCATATTATACAGCAGGGCCGTCAAGCTGTCACTTAGGTAATGAAGTTGGTCCAAACCATTTGTCTTATTTTGTCACGCTTTTTCCCCATTAGTCATACCGCGCTAACCATTAGCTCCTCGGGAACCCCCTTCACCCAAGGACACTTAGGCTCTCACTCCAAGTGCGACTGAGGCCGGCTGATGCACCGTGGAAGATGGCACGGTCGGAGGAAGAGGGGGGGATGGTGGGAGTTGAGACTGACACCTAAAGAAGAAAAGAGCGGCAAAGCCTGCTGGAAAGACTAGAACTCTGTCCAACAGCAGCTTCAGAGAAAATAGACAGGGGATGATTAATGTGTCAGAATTTACCGTTTAAAAGAAAATGTTTATATTGCCAAATCAGTTCAATACTGCATGACACTAGAGTTCTAGATTCAGATTAGTGAAGCAGGATTTACATGTGAACATGAAGTGAAGAATAAAAGGAAAAGGATGGAGTGTGAGCATACTGGTGAAGACTGCTTCAGGCAACAGAGGAGAGGATAACAGCGTATACTGACAGGAATTGAGGATGCAGGAAGATAAGTGCAGATACTCTGAACTAGAGCGTAGTGTATATGTAATACAGGGAGAGCACAAAGAGAGTTAAATTTGGAAAAAGTGAATAGCAGTAAGAAAGGGACGTATATTGACTTGACCAGCACAGGATTTCTGGAGTTCTATCTTCAGGGTACAGTTGTGTTTGTCCTACGACAGGGTTATTACTCAGCCAAGTGTGGTAAACACTAACTGCTTTATGAAAGCCAGAGGCAGGGCCACACAAAGTGCAGTAAAAGTAAAGTGCTTTTCTTGTCTTATAGCATGTTTTACAGCATATCCATATTGAGGTATTGATGGTGCATAGCATCCTTTTCATTGAGGGGGCTTTTTTAAAGCCCTTCTGAGGAATAGGACTCCAGGGAGAGGCTGTTCTTTTTCTGTTTTGTAAAGTTTAATGTTGCGGCAGGAAGTGTTCAGTGCAAGCTCAAAGCGCTGCATTGGAGGTACTGTGCAGCTCAGAGCATGGAACAAGCAATGTTTAACTCCCATAGGAGCTATTCATAATGAGAAGGTTTGAGAGTTGAAGACCATGTCCCATATGGCTTATATTTAGAAACTTGGTCAAACTGTAAGAGGGGCAAAGAAAAAAGAAAAGGTTGTGCAAGAACAGTATATCGGTGTGTTTATATCAACTCACATCTATCACACCATTTCACCAGGTGTGTGTTTAACTGCAGGTGTGTGTGATTAAATAATGCCTAATGGTTCTAAGTGAACTGCGTCATGAGAACTGGATGAGGGCCACATGCACTGTTAGCCGCTGATCCGACAGATGCCAGGGGGCAAGCTCAAGGGAGGGGACTAATTACCGGACAGCTGCCCAGCAGACCCTCACCCTGCCCTGGGGACAGCCGTCTATCTCACTCCCCTGTCCTCCAACCCTGGACCTCGAGACCTGGCACCAACGTTGCCAATTCCAGTCAACCTCTGGGAGTTATGATGGTTTGCCTCCCAACTGTCAATCGGTTTACAAACTTAATTTCATACCAGATAGGTTGTCATGATACCAGAATTTTAAACTTTGATACAATACTAATACTAGAATGGCACTCAGTAGAGCACATACCTCTGTCTCCCGAGTTTTATTTGGATCCACATCAATCATACTCACTCATAGATACCAAACACTAATTAACGAAAATGTTAACAAACTCCCTATAATGCAATGTTAAAGGTGATATTGCTTGTGAACAGGTGAACATTTTTATGTAGACAAATCATTTTTAAGAATTATACATCTACAGAGCTTGGTGAAAGGTGCAGAATAAAAATGACTTTTTCCTTTAAAAAATTATGATGATTATGAATTAATCATTTTACATGTTTTTCATGTCCAAGATGATTGTTTTGGAGTCACATGGTATCGGTGTTTCGTCAGCATCAAGAGTCCTGGTAGTTGCCAGTTTGTGGAAAAAAATGTAGAAATGGCTCATTTTTACCTACGGTATACACCCAGCATACTGTACCGTCTAACGTTAGTAATGTTAGCGCTAGTAACTTTAGCCTTAGCAACGTTAGCTTGTGTTAGCAATATTAACTTGATTTGAATAACAGCTGTGTTGTGGCGTGAATGCAATGGAAGGGGGCAGATGGAATGCCACATTTACTGGCTGACTGTTATCAATAACACCTTTTAAAGAAAGTGAGAAAAAAATTCTGGATCCACGCCAAATGCTTTGTGGAAATCTGTTCAGTATTTGTTTGATCGCTGACAAAACCAAGTTTTCAAGTTTGAAGAATGAACACACCAAATGCATGGAACACAATATACCCCCCAAATGCTGGTTGGTTTTCTGCATACATCTGCATCAGCCGACAATTTAGAATTTGACTACTCTTAATTCCCAACATGGATATAAATATTACATAGTTGGTGCCATAGCAGACTAATAATAGCTCAATTGATGCTTTGAGTAGACTGTGTCCTTCACCCTTCACTGGGATGGGTAAGAAAGGTATTTATAAGAAAATTGAGGTCACCACTGAGAGGAGGGCTGGCTGTAGGCCCAAAAAATATAGAGTGTTGGAGAGGTTCAGGCAGACTCATTTTGTTGGAATTGAGGGGCTACCGAGCAGACTGCTCATCTTGCTGTTGGCATAAGCGTGAGAAGAGGAGCTAAAGGTTGAAATTATGCACCCAGAAAGCATTTGGCTCGGGTGAGGAAAAAGTGCAATGCAATAATTAAGCGGCACAATAAAAATGATTAGAACTGCTTTTGACATTCTCATTGCGAATAACTTGCGTTTAATTGCAATCACAAATTTTAAATGCCAGTTTTATGTTCCATGGCTATAAGCTGTTTAAAGTTCAATAGCTATACTCTTTAAATCTCCTTCCAATTTCGGCTCGGAGGCAGCATGAGGGAATGGATACAGAGAGAATAGGAGAGAAAAGTATGTGAAATTAGTGTCCAAAAAAGAGAAGGCGAAGTAGAAAGAGAAAGAGAGAACGTATTTCACCATTAAGTGCTGGACAGTGTGGCTTCCTGCCCTGGAGGAGGACCTGTGTGGCTCAGCTCGAGGCTAGTTAGCTATTCAGCCACAGCATCTGTTGCAGGCTAATGGATGTTATAACCTCATAAACGTCACGAAATTGGACATTATCCCTTAATTAAAAGAACAGAGATGCATTACAATGATTAGAGTGGCACTTCAGTGGACCTGCCACACGCTCCAATAATGTTTCTAGAGGACACACAGCTCCTGAGCAAGGTGTTGGCGTGGGAGGGGGGCGTGTAATATTTTTAATGAGCCGATTGCTATTATGAGCCACAAACTTTTGAGAGCTGCAGGAGGAATCCCTCAAGTTTAAATTGCACGCCAAAACTTCCTCTGAGACATCTTGTTGACCTTTACCCCATGCCTTTAGTGCTACGGGAACAGCTTCACACTTGTTCTCGTTTCCTCTTTCCTTTCTCATTTTTATTTGCATTTCAGGAGCTTCTGATGATGATTTGAGTGTCTTCGCAGTGATTATGTGCGCAGCGTTGGCTCTGGAGAAACAGCTGTGCTATAAACCAGATATAAAAACAAAGCTTGATGCTTGTGTTCCACAGCACCTGGGCCATCAGTGCCCAATAAATACCAGCAGCCAATCAATCCCGCTGCCTTCCCTGTGAAGGAGCTTAATGAAACCTTGGGTGGAAAACAGAGGGTCTGGGCAGTATAGCCTCACTCTGGCCTTTACTCACAGACAAGTCGAGGCCGACGCGGCAGTTGAAATTCTTTGAGTGAGGCTTTATATGTGTCGTAAAGGTCACAAGATGCCTGCGCTCACACATCTGTCATCGCTCGTCAAGATGCATGTGCATGAAAATGTCACATTGTCTGAGGAAGTTGTATGTCGCACAGGTGTGTGGTGACCTCCTCGGTAAACCTTGGTATCGCGTGATGTCACGCCCATTTCAAGTGTTCCCTAGCGTACTGTAAATGCCTTTCTCTATTATCAGGTTTATGGACAGGACGCATTGTGCAAAATTGTAAAAAAACACACCCTCACTGTATCACCGCGTGCATTTGGTTGAACCAATTACATGCTAACATTCACAAGACATGTCACTGATATTGCCCGATCTATGCGAGAGCAATCTCAATGCCACTCTTGGCTCTGCATGAATCCATGTGAAAAGTAATTGTGGGTTTCTCATTTATGTATAAGGCAGTCTGTCTTCTCTATGATCTATTCTCTATCGAGACAGACACAATAATATAACACCGAGCCTGGCCTGATAAAGAGTCTATTTTTGCTCAAAGCTCCTTCCACCGAATGAAAATGAATGTAGGCATGTTGCAGTGGTAATGTATCAACATAAAATATTGAAATAGCCCAACCAAGGGCAAACTGCATGTAATTGAAACTCTCTCTGTACTGAGAACAAGGAACCGGTGTCCCCACATCTGAGATTTGGCAGAAGGGCTTTCAGAAGGCATTTGTTTCAGGTTTCTCCTCTTCTCTCCCTCCCCTCCCCAGAGTTAATTGCCTTTTTGAGAAATTTGTATCGCAAGTGTTTGGTTTCTGCTGCCATATTATTTATAACCCTTATTTTCTGACAAGAAGGGTACTTTTTTCCCCTTTCGCAGCAGCTAAGATGATTGATTTGTCCCGTTTAACCTTGATAAGGGAGGAAATAGAAAAACAAATTGCAGTATTGACACTGTGCTGTGATGGCATGTCGTTCGCTCAGGTGACCTGGAGGTGAGTCAGAGGTGACTCTGAAGAGGAAGAGTGGCAGCGCTGAATGACTCCACTATCTATCTTCTCTCTCCTTTTCCTTAAATTTGTTTGATATCTTTGCCTCTAATGATTCCACTTGTGCTAAAGCCAGCTGTGACAATGCTCAGCTTTTTGGTAGTTCCCTCACATTCAGACAGTGTCACACAGCTTTAGCGAAATGAGGTGTGGAATAGAAGTCAATCTTTTAAAATGTGTTTTGCATTACTGGCAAGATGTCGTCAATGCAGGGTGATTCATTATTTAAGGATTATTGTGTGTATTGTAGAGATTTAGGCATAGCTTTTAAGGTATCATTGCCAGCAAAAACATCATTATTAGAACCTCTACACACACCTTCAGCTTGTCATTTCTGGCAGCTTTTGCTCATTGCTGTCATGTAATCTTATACTCTGCATGCAGCGATGAATCAACATCCTTGCTTCTGTCTGTCCCATGCTCCTCTGACGGCTGCTTTGTCCTCTTCGTGAAGAGCACCATGGGCTGGTCACCCTCTCCAGAGTCCCTACATCTGGCAGCACCATTAATCTTCCACAGCAGCTGTGCCCCTGTACCTGTCTCTCTTTGTGTAAGGGAGATGGAAAGTCATTTTTAGTCATTATCTTTCCCCTGGCATATGCTCATTTCGCTTATCGCACTTAACCTGCACTTTGACGTTGAGGCTCAACTGTTCTTCTGGATTCACTCGTACAGTAGCTGACCAGCATGATGTCCGACATTAACGTTTCATTGTTGCAGAGGTGACTGTTCAGTTTTACTAAAGTTGTAGAAGTTATTCACCCCATGCCATAGTAGATGATGTTTGTGAATTAATGCTTGAGAGAGAGAGACTTGTTCAGTCCTCAGGGGGGCAGCAGGCTTTTTGGAATCCAGAAGGAGTGGACAGCTGAAGGACCAGAACGGGGTCAAAGCCTGAGAGGTGGCAGACTGCCCTCTACATAGTATCAGGTTCGACGGGGTGTTGCAGTTGGAAGATAAACACATGCAAACTAAAGTAGCCCGTCTTGTTGTACTGCCCCTTTGATGTGCACTCATCTATCTCTGGGCAGACTGTGTGTGTTAGCCACTAATTAAGTGCTGACACTAAGGACTGAGATATACAGTGTTTGTGAAGTTTTACAAAGACTCACAGACGTTTGATGAAGCCGGGTTGAGAAATGATTAAAACTGGGATAAATGGTGGCTGGAATTATGCTAGCTCTTGTTGGCAGCTTACCCTGACAGTTTTAACAGCGAATTGAATCGACTTCAGAGCTTTTACAACCTCATTCTTCGAGGAAGGTGCAAACTAAAATTTTTAAGGTCTTCATCCAAATTCTGACTGCCTTTCTCTATGTTGCCAATCACATTGGACCATGAAAACAAAATTGACTGATCAACATGGATCCATTTGGCCTTCACCACTGTCACTGTAGTCTTTTAACTGTTAACTTCTCATGCTTATATGGCACAACCTGCGTTTGTGTGTTCTTGTGCTCGTACTGTATGGTTATGCATGTGGGTCTCAAAGGGGCGTGGACAGGAAGCACAATCCATCACAAAATCCAGAGGGATCAACTGTAATCAATGTACAAAGTTTAGGTGGCAGCCCACCTCCTGGCCTCTGCCCGGCTGGCTGCTGTTGGTGGCTCAAGAGGCCGGGGGGATTGCCCGGGTTGAGTTAGCTTGTTCGGCAGCTAATTAGATCAGGGAATGGAAAAGTTCCCGTGGCTCCCTCTCACAGGCTGAAGGGTTATTGACATGGCCACAACAGCAATATCTGCTAATGTCAATCCAATCTTACTAGCTTCAAACATGAACACAGTGATACCCTGGCAGTCTTGAATTGATGTAGCTGAACTGTGAAGACTTTACTGTGATGTCCTTTCATCCCAGTACACATTGTTTTTGGAAAAATGCATGCTTGGAATGATATTTTGCAGGAAAGGACATTTCTTTTTAATCAATTGCACAATTAAACTTAACTGAAATGAAGGTGCATACTACTGTACTGTATAAAATAGTGGTAACCTAGAAACATAAGGTAGATTATTTTGAGCCACACTAGCATGGTTCTAGGGGTGGCAATGCTGGCCTAACTTGTTGCAAGTCATTTCAAAGCATTTATTGTCATATGCGCAATTAAAAACATTCTTTCTTTGCCTTCGATTCTGAAGAAACACAATGTATGAAAGGTAAAAAAATATAAATTACAAGAATATAATAAAGAAATCAGGCAAGATTTAAAGGTGAACATTATGTTATTAATGCAAGAATAATTTATTAGCAACAAACTATTTAATAAATTGGGTACAGATTTCATTGATCCCCAGAGGATAAACCCAGTGACATTGGCCATCCCCTGACTTTCTCTATAGTATCACCATCAGGTCAACATTTTCATCCATCCAGTCATTTACATTTACAGCATAGATTGACAGAAATTTGTGGAACAAACATTCATGTTTACCAAATGATGAATCCTAACAACTATGGTGATCCCCTGACTTTTGATTTAGCACCACAATCAAACAAATGTGTCCAATACTGTAGAGTTTGGGTTTCCTTAACTTCAAAGAGCTACTGGAATTGCACACCTAAGAAAACCTGAGCGAAACTGTCAACTCGCAGCCTCACTTTTATTCTTGGCACTGAGGAGGCACCAGTAGATTCAACACTTATGTTTCTCACAGACATGTTGTTATTTCACTTTTGAAATACTGATGCTATCACAGACTAGAATGCTATGTGTTGAAGGTGGCAACGGTCTCAATACAATCATGAATTGGATTTATGATGTTGTCATATACCACTGAGAGAGCTGGTCAGAGCAGTTTAATATTTTTGAGTGGAGACAACAGTAGATGTGAAAAAGGCATCTTTTTAAACTGTTGTCAAAGTTGGGAATTAATTATTATTATTTTTTTAAATAATCAAGAAAATGGGATTAGATAAGTGCAGAACAAAAATATATTTGTTTTTTATAGCCATTTTAATGCAAAAATGTTATATATTATGTCTTTTAAAGGTGGAGTTAGTGAAGATAGTTGACTGTTGGAGGCTGGAGGCTCAGACCAAGCCAGCATCAGTATTTGAAGACCTGAGAATGAGTCTCAACAATCAACTATCTTTCTCCCCAATCACTTACTCCAACGTAATAAACCTGTTTTGGACATCTGCAAAACAAGCAACCAAAGATTACAGAGGCTTTGTGATCCTTGTCACCCAGTTTGGAATCCATTGTCATAGCAAAGCTTACATCTGGGATTCAAGAAGCACTTTCGCAGAACAAGTTCCCCTGAACGCCTGCATGCTGTTTGAGCTCCTCAGCATTTGAATTTGTTGTCTAGTACACCAACACCAGATTGCCTATCTTGATTAGGAACAAATGGTACCATGCAACAGTGTGAGCATGACGGCTATGTACTACGTCTCTGTGTCATCTGATAAACAAAGCACTGGTGACCATAGTGATGAGGTCGGAGGGTTCACCCCAGGCGCCTATGGGAAGCCCAGCCACCAGGAGTCTGGAGGTTATGCAGCCATTGCCTGCTCTGTCAGCCGATGCCACCTGATAGCGTCTAATGAGAAAAACACGACGGGGCTGTCTCCATTCACTTCGCTCCCAAGCCGTCGGACAAGCGTGCAATCTGATCATGTCGTCTGACCAGTCTGATACTGATGCTCCCTTTACTTGAGTCAGAGCAGACCATTATCAGATAGCGGCTTCCGATGGTTTTTATAGCCATTTTCCTTGACACGGGCAGTTGCTCCTGATGCATTCAATGAACATATTGTAATAATGTAATCAAATAAAATAACTCAAAATGTGGTACAGATTAGTTATGATAATACCTACTGATTGCAAGTGAGATGTGGTCATTTCTTTCCCTTGTGGTGTTTTTATTTTGTGATATTTTAATTATTTTTGTGCAGTCAAACTAAATTTGTCAGCTATCAGATTAAATAGGATGCTAATATATATCATGTTTTTCTCCTCTACAATATCCTTCATCTTTTCACTTTCGAATATAAAACAAGTTATGGCCAAATTATGTTCTAGTAGCCTGCAACACTAATACTACTTTTATTACATACATTAAAATATCACTACAGTTTCTTGTCTTCTGCTAATAGACACACTATCACAATGTTTCCTATGAAGACAACCATAAGAAACATGAGTACATTATTTGTATAGAGACTAATTTGTATTTGTACTAATTAATTGCTATCAGATATTGATCGTTATCACATTAAAATACTATTGCATTACTATTACTTGTATGTGCCCTTCTTACAACATGGTAGGTTAAAATGACAAAGAATCTTTATGGTTATGGTATTTGGATATTTTGATTTGCATTACTTACAATTATGCATTTGTATTACTTTGATTACTTTGAAACTTTGATGAGACACGTAACATCTTCTCTATCTGAGCCAAAACAGCACACAAAGGAAGTCTCTTTCATGACAGTACAAAACAGGTCAGCCTTCCACTCTTCTGCTTCCAGAGATGATGCTCACATGTCTACTTGATGAACAGAGGCTTGGGAACTCATCATCCCTATCAATCCCCTTCCTTCCTCAAGGTTCCCATTATAATCAAACCCCTGAAACAGATCAAGGCCCGACCCGACTTGTTTTCTCCCTTCAAGTCGATAAATCAGACGTGCCTTCTCGGCCAGTGGTCGCTTGGAGGCAGCGGCGTGGTGTGGCGTGTCCTACAGACCGTTCAGCCAGAATGCAGTGCCTGAGCTGTGAAGTGTAGCAAGCGACACAGTCGAGGAGCTGGATCTCCGCCTCACAACAAGGGGAGAAAAAGCTGCTGTAAACATACTCGCCTGGCGAAGGACAAGAATAGGGCTGGAGAGTGATATAAAAAACTGAACACTGAGCCACAAGATAGAAGAGGGGATTCAGGAAAGAGTTGACTGTACTCACTTGTCAAGGTACTGCAACTGGATTTAAGAATTAACACAAGTTCAACAGCAGGAGTGCACCAAAAAACTACTGTTTACCTGAACGCTATCAAAAGGACGAAGTTTCTTTTGTTCCATCCAGTGACTTCAGTGGTGTCAAAACTACCAAGAGGTTAGGCTGTTACACAGCATGCATTTGTTTTGTGTGTGCTCAATCTCCCCATAAGCACAAATACAGATGAAGTTTTTATGAGCTCGCCGAGTGAGAGGCACCCATTGTCTCTGTATGGGGCTGATTCAAAATGGCCGCCCTCAGCACTCAAATTGATCATAATTGTATTCCCAAACTCTTGCTCAGCGGGGCATTACATTTTGTGTTATTGACTTTAAAAACACATTCAGCGATTCTACTTGCAATTTCATTACACCGCTGTCAATTACCACTCTGTGAACAAAGCATGCCCGCAAATAAAATGTATGAGGTAATTTTCCAAATGCCACTTAGGAGGTACCGCCGTCTGAGCGATGGGCATGCTTAATTTGTGCACTTGCTTACTGCAAATCTGGTTATGCATAGGCAGCCGTGCACATTTCATTACAAAAACACAGGAGACCTGGGGTGATTGCCCCAGTGTTTTCACATCAATACATAAACTGCCGGCCAGGCCCAGGTAATTAAGCATTATAAACATTAAAAAAAGAAAATTCTTTATGCCTTTTTTTGTGTTCAAAGGGTGAGTGCGGAATTTATGAATCATAAATCATGCTAACAAGAACAATTACCTTGCACATCCCCTTCCACGCTTCTGTTAAAGTGTTTGTTGGTCTCTCCTCTCCAGGGTGTCCTCTCCATTGCCTTAAATGGGAAATAAACGGTGCCACAGTGGCTAATTTGGCAACCTCAGTGTCACCGCTTTTCTATTGGCTCTATGGTTAAACCTCTCTCCTCTTTTTAAAGAAGGAAACTGGAGCATGATGGGACTATCACACAGTCTGTGTATACTGTATATTCCTCTTATATTCTTTCCAGAGATATTTACTCGTACCGTCTGTCAGCTAAAGTGAAGAGGTCACATGTGTGTTGATGACAGGGTTAGAGGGCGTTGAGTTGCTGGGGGTCACTGATAAGCGCTTCAGAGACATCGATGGAAGAAATAACCACCCCCACCCTCACCCTCTACCCCCAGCATCACCACCTCCACTATTTCCCCTCTACAGCCAATTACAGTGAGAAAAAAAGAAACTGGGAGACATGTATGCTACAGGCTTAGCGCCTCTGAGGCGCATACAGTAGAACGTGACTTATAGCTGTAAATTCACTGGCAGCCACTGAGTTTGAAGAGTAGAGATTACTATGGTTTGTGTGTGTCCATGTGTATACCCTGTCTGCACATTTGATGACTTTGAAGGATACCCTGTTTGTCCGTGTGCAGTCTTCATAAAGGAGAGCAGAGCGACAAGGGCTTTCTGTTTCTGAGCCCGGCAAAAAGTGCTGAAATGGGCTGTATTGATCGCCAGCGAGGGGAGTCAAAACAATCACCATGAATTAAACTGCTCAAGGTCTTAGGCAAAGGGGATTAACAAAATTATCTGGCCTCTATTCTGGCCATTTATTGTCAGTGCCGGTGTTGACAAAAGCCTGGAAAGGCAGCGAAAGCAGTTGTGGCTGAGGCAGAGGGGTAATGAGGGAAGCGTTCTTGATGAGAAACTAACAACAATGTAAACACAGCAGATAAGTGCTTTCTTGGCCCGGCAGTATTGATCATGAATAGGCTTGATGCTCAACTTTACACGGTGAATTGTATTTTCCTGCTGGGTTTTGATAGCCAGCTGTTAACACACTGTGCAATTACTGGCTGCGAAGGCTGCTTTTTTTGGTTCTGTTTGTTGTGATGAGAGGAGGGAGGCTACGGTTAAATGTGTAGCCTCATTACAAAATGCGTGTAAGTGGATGTGAAGCGCAATTAAAAAGTGAAACAAAGCCTTTGTTTCAAATCATCAGCAATGAAACCCGAAATTATCATTAGCGCCACGGGTGTGTTTGGTTGCAGGATGTTCTTGAATCAAATGGTGTGCCTCTGCCTTTGGTGATGTGGCCTTTTTCCCCCTCCTCCTCTCCTCTTACCCGTGGACTTGACTTGCAGCTAATTAATTTGCAAATTTTATTCTCAATAAAGTGCTTACAAAAAGATAATTGTGACTTTATTAACAGTTTCTTGGGCAGCAGATGGTGTTCTGCAGGCCTGCCATGTTGAATTAGTGATGACGCTGTCGTTTTATGTGCTCTCTACTGTGGCAACCCATAAAACTCCTAATTAAGGCTACAAATTAATACTACTTCCTCCCAACATTATACCCAGCCATTTCACCCTAAATTTGTGTAAACAAATGCAAATATACAGGTAAGTCCCCCATTAGTGTGCGCCTTTTCTCTGTTTACAGTAGCTGCATTTATGTAAGGAATCCCTGTTATTACAATCATTTGTTCTATATTAAGAGCAATTAAATGCCTATTAAGGATGCCAAAGCATTTGTTGGCTTGTTTGTGCTCAGCGTTTACAAGACATGCGGTTCCTTGGAGCCAAATCTCGGTAAACTCCATCGACTTAATCCCTCCGATGTTTTATTAAAAACAAATTATGTCCGACTTCACCGCCGGTAATCCAGCGCATCAAGTATTGGTAACCGCCTGAAGGGGAAGTGCTTGCATTTTAATTAAGAGCCCAAGTAACGAGGCAGCAAAGTGTGCGGATTAGTGTGTTTACTTGGGAAGAGCAGGAGACAAAAAAGATCTTCATTTCATTTTTTAATCTGGTCTTGGATCAGCTCCAAGTGTACAGTGACTTGACATATTTCAGGAATGGAGACATGATCTTATTTGGCAGAGAACAGAGACCTGCAAGGTGTTGGAACATCTACTAAATTTGTACCCAGGTCCTTTTTTTTTTAATGACATTTCCCATTCAGTCTGCTTCATTTCTGTTTACTTCATTAGATTTGTTTTTTTTTTTTAACATAAACATGTTTTTCAGAGTAATGATGTTTTGTAGAACTCTGGAGACTTGACAACTTTATAGAAAGACTTCTCCAGCTTTCTTTTCCTGACACTTCTGTCGTACTTCATGCACTTGCAAACTTGTGACACTGGTGTCAGGTGGGATCTGAAACTGAATTGGAGCTTTTTTTCTCGATAGCTTCTCCTTGATCTACTGTGGTTTGGATTCCTTGTCACTTTTGTCAAAATATCTGCCAAACGAGTAAATATAAATGTGTGTTGAAAATTCTAAATAGTTAAACGCTTTGAACTTCAGTGGCAGAGCTCAGTGTAAAATATGTGTGCATACGTTCTCTGCACATTTGTTCCTATTTTGATAAACCTTCAAACAAGATCCACTTACTAGCTTTCAACCACATCTCACCGTCTCAGTGAATGAAGTTTTCATAGTTGGTTCAGTTGTTACACATCAAAAATTAACAATCATGTTCAGTTTTTTTGCATTGATGTTGAATTTTTCCT
Source organism: Pagrus major (assembly GCF_040436345.1). NCBI lineage: Eukaryota > Metazoa > Chordata > Actinopteri > Spariformes > Sparidae > Pagrus > Pagrus major. The sequence goes on along the minus strand of NC_133224.1, from coordinate 25,043,159 downwards.
TTAAAATCAATTTTTTTAATTGATTCTGGAGGCCCCAGTTGACAAAAGCGGTGTGTCATAACAATCTCTCTTTTTGAAGCGAGTAAAAGAAAGACATAACTTATTTTTCATATAATTTTTCTTTCTTAAACAGCTGTTTGCAGGATGCACCAGTATGGGGTCATGAATGTATCTGTGGCTATAAGATTAATAAGATGAATAACTGTAATATGATGATGGTAAATTCTGTTTTAGTGTCGTTTATTCAGTAAAGTTACATGTAACAGCTAACAGATTTGATTGGTTGGTCAACATTTCCAATAATGTTATGTCTTTGTAATAATAAGCCAATAGCAAAATATAACTCAGTAGCAAGGCCAACATAAAAAGTTCAGTTACAAGACGCTGATGTTTTTCTGTCGTCTGGCAATACAGAAGTATCCATTGGTTTACCAGGGAGCCAAAAAGCCATTTGAACATAAATTATATATGTGAGTGTTAATCAAATGCAACGGTTAGTAATTTGACATTCAACCTTTAATTAGAGATCACAAACAGCAGCCAACCAGAAATGCTGAACAAGAAACATTCTTATTAAATGCAGTCATAAAAAAAGGCACTTAAATTGAATAATATTATAGTGTGTTTCTGGATGCTAGACGCTAAGTTGCATTCAAGGGAATGGAATATTCCACTTGTTTATATATAACCACGACGATAACACAGCGCTCACCGTGTATCACCTGGAAAAATTCATGCATCTTGAGGAACACACCTCAACGCCCCCCTTTCAAAAATATTGCCCCCACCACCACTGTTGAAAAACACTGATTTAGACGAGGACAATCTCTTCTCTTATGGTCTCATATGGAAGCATTGGTATAGAATTGAGACCAGTTAAACCAGTTAAAAACTCCTTGTATGTTGTGTGTTTAATGATCACGTATAGTCCATGGAAAATAATTTAGCCAGATTGCCTACCTTATAAAGTGTGGCCACAAATTTTTATATATAATGTATATAACAGCCATTTTATATGCATTTATACTCAAAACAATGGACTGAAATACTTTTAAATGAAACAATCAGTTGGCACATTACACCACACTGTATATCAAACTGGTAATGTAGTGCCAAGGGGCTGTAAGGGTGGCAGTCACACGTAAATCCCTGTTGTTAATATAAAGCAATATAAAGCTATCACTGTATGCTGTTAATGTTTTGTGGTTGTTTTATATTGAGTTTTTTTTTGGCACAGACACAACAGAACCTTCTGTTTAGAGCCAAGGTGGGATCAGAAAGCTGCAGAGATTGGCAGATCCTACCCTTGAGTAGCTCTGCGTACATACTGTAATTGACATACTCAGACATAATCCCTTGTGGGACTTCCACACTGTTCCCAGACTTCAGTAGGAGATTGCTGCTTCTTGAAGAAGTCATGACCACTGTTTGATCAAAGGGGCTCTGCTCCCAACGCCCACTGCTTTCTGCCAGTGCTTGATCTGGATCGATGCAGGGGTTAGTGTACAAAATCCCCAGCTTCCTCGAGCTCTGCAAACCCACTTTTGCCATACAGAAAGTGAAGTCATGTTAAGTTCATGTGCGCACTTGTATTTCTTGGCCATGTGGAGCTTTTCAGAGTGTTTGTCTTGCTGCTGCACCCTTGGCAGAAAAGCACCACCAGCCACCCTGAGGAATGTCAGGTCTTTTATAGCAAAGCAAGGCTCTATTTCAAATGCAGATTGTTTACATCAACTGACTGTTAATAAAATATATTGTCCTAATGAATCAATCATGTGCCTTCATGAATGCAGCAGTTTATTTCTCCTCCTGCTGTGGGATGTTTGATACCACTCTATATGGGCTTCTGCCTGCAATTACAAACCAAAAGAGTTCTAACAGCCGTTTTTATTGTTTGTCTTAACTTTCCTAATAGCAGGCACAAAGCCAGACTTTGAGTTCATATAAATGCTCCTATTACCGTTAAAAATCTGTCTTTAGCCCAAGAACGCCAAACCAGCTCAGCTCGTTCCTTTATCAGCTTACAACCAGAGTTCTCTGGGTGCTTATAAATCCAGTGAATATTGTTCATTGTGACTTTCCCGTCTTACCAAACAAGAATAACAAGAAAAGACCCATAATTACAGAATTTACTGCAGTTTGAGAACTTCGCCCAAAAACTTTTCTGCTCCCATTAATGGAAAATATGGTAATTAGTTTTTCATATTCCCTCATACATTGGAGGTTGATATAACTTATTCATGACAGCGAAAACAAGAATTGCTGTTGTCTGTCCATTTTCTTTTAGCAGTGCTGGATGGAAGCAGGGGCTCCGCTGATTCAAGCAGCAATTGAGCTTTTGCCTCCATCTCCCTTTTTTTGGTGCGGTACCCACCGGATATGAATCAACAGCGTCATTAAGCGGGGCACAGTTTCATCAAAGCGGGAGTCAAGCTGAAAAGATTCCGAGGGGAGCGTAATCAGTTTGAGGGACGAAGGTTTATTTATTCCAAACAAAATGAAATTACTCTGCTTCTTGAGTGACATTTATGTGTACGCTACCTGCAGTGCTGACATGTTTACAAAGCGACTAAGTAAAAAAAAAAGCATGCCCTGGTTTGTTCTGATGATATTGTAGACACACTGCACATCCTCTGACCTTAAAAGATCAGCCTGACAGTGTTCCTTATATTTCTTATTGTCAACAAATGCCATGAAAAGACCAAAACTAATGATAAATTTATATCCTCTGTGTTTCTAAAGCATGAAAGTGTTTATCCTCTTTGCCATAGACCTCCAAATCCACATCAGCTACTAATGCACTGGAAGAGATGACTTTTTATTATAATAAGAAAATTACAAAAAAATGCACACTGTACAGAAAAATATGTGAAAAAATGGCTTATAGAGTCTGCACACTGGATAAGGCTCTTATGAACATTTATTACCTCTGCTCAAAACGTCACATGGAGGTGATAAATGTTCATGGAAGCATTATCTAGTGTAATGAACATGGGCACTGTAGTGAGTCATACATAGTCCCTCCCTGTGCCATTATACACACTAGACAGCTGAAGGTGTACTTCAATATTATACATTTGCTTATGATAGTTTTCATGTCACTCTTAATTTAAAGATGAATTTATACTGACTTCTGCATGAATTTCATGGTATGAGAGTACGCACCATATTGACATTTTAACTAAATGTATCATATCGCATTCACATTACATGTTTATGACCTGACATGTCATATTGGGAGGTGGTGGTGGTGGTGGCTTTACAGTTGAGAAGGCTGCCAAGCCAGTGACCACTGTTCGAGACTATGTTTTAACGTTTGTAATAGGGCTGTTACGACATAAAATTTCACTACACGATTATTGTGACAATACAAATTTATGCTAACGATATTGCGATAAGCAAAGAAAATTTGAAAAAAACAAAATTATCAGTCAAATTCATCTTTCAGTTTGTTAAACATGTTTTTATCTCTTTTTAGCAAATAAATTACACTCAAAATACAAGTGTCGGGAGGCTGAGAATCAGTCTGTAACCATATCTGTACAAATGTGTACAAAAAGAAGACTTACACTTGATGAAAAGTGAAAAGGCAACCAGAGGAAGTTTAAACAAAAGATCCACTCGGCCTAAGATCTGCTCTGGAATATCCACAAGATATTATCATACGTGTATTAGCAATATTTCATTTTTTTAGGTCACGGTTATCGTCAATACCATTATAATGTGACACCCGTTGTCTGTACAGTAACTGTGAAACCACATGGATATTTTTGAGGGAAGTCAAAAAGCCAGCCATGTTTGGGGCAACCAAAAAGGTATTTTATGCAGAAACATGATGTTTTCCTAACCCTAGCTAAGTGTTTTGAGCCTAAACCTAACCAAAGTATAAGCACAGCAATTCAGTACCATAGAAAAAAATCTATATGGTATGATAACTGTCTGGTATACTCCTGCAACCCCAGGTCATTTGTATAGTCTTGAGAAAATGTCAACAGCAGACTTGCATAAATTGAGCCAAAGAAAATGTAAACATAACAACAAATCAGCCACTTAGCCCTGTTTTAGAAAATTACTGGCATTTAAAAAGAAATAAAAAATATTTATTTCTGACAAGTTTTGAAAGATTTATGCTTTCAGTTGGAGTTAATTGGCTGGAGGCCACAGAAAGACGTTTAGAAGTCAGAAAGTGCTGAGAGACGGACTAATGCATTGGTTTTTAGTTTACTTCTGGGATTTGTTGACACTAAAAAATTAAGACCAGCTTTATCCATTAAAGACACATACATACTGTACATCTATGCCAGTGATCCAATGTATGAATTTATATAGTATTTGGTTTTGTTAATCGGCTTCTGCTCTCACATCCGCTTCTACTATCTTGATGTCACAGCTCCAAGTAAATTGTCTCATGTTGTTAACAGACAATTGCTCATTATCTACCACTCCCCGATCCAATTCTTGGGGATTATTCCTCAATTAAAGGTTATTTTGCCTCTTACTTGAGGTAATGTGTGGCCCTGGTTTGAACCTGCTCGGGCGCCAGAGGATAAGTGAATGACCCCAGAGAGAGAAAGAAGAACAAATCCCTCTGTTTGGCCTCCTCAGCATAAAAAATGACTATTTCATGAAGTGTGAAAAAACACCCAGGCAGCCATTCTATAAATTACGCTTAAATATAATGGCTCTGTTAGCACTGAAGAAGCAGCACTGGTAGCATTCCTGTTACTATGAGACTATATGGGTGAATATAGGGTCTTCCTTACTAATGAAGAGGTGGGTAGGAGTTGGACGCGGGCGACGTAGCACAGCGAACAATGTGCCATTGTCGCTGCTAAGGCTGGGCTGTCACACGGTGCTCTGATCATTACTTACCCACAGACGTCCAATGTCACGCACAATATCCCCGGGTTTGCCCTTCATAGGTTGTTGTGCATCCTCCGATCGCTCCAGCTTGCTTAATGATAACAGGCAGCAATTACACTCACATGCCTGCACACTGGCACGCACACAAACAAGCTTGCGCGCAGTACTGTACTGCAGGAAAACAAACACATTCCCCACCCGCCTGCTCGCCTTCTCCCTTGGCCTTTTTTGTTTAGGAAGGAAGATAAATATCCCCATAATAGAAAAAGCCTGCCCCTGATGCATTTTCAACAGTCCACTGCTTCAATACATGTATTTACTTACAAGTCTGAATTTATTCTCTGCCCGCTGCAGCCCGATTTGTTTTGAATGGTAAATGAAAGGATCTCTGGCGCTATTGTGGCAATATTTTAACGCTTTGCCTCACCAGCACACTTACCAATGAACTTTTTGTGTGCGAATTGGGGGGGGGGAGGTTGTATAGTAGAGTCGGATGGTTTGTGTGTCCTGCTAGTACGCCACAATGAAAAGAACAGTTTATAAATTGCAGCCTCGTCAGTATGAAAGACCCCTACAATACGATCCAGCGCTGAGGGGAGGGGATTAGAAGAGAGGCCAGGATATTATTCACACAGGGTGTACGAGTTGACACTGTACTGCAGGAGTGTGCAAAGTACTGGAAGTGTTGGCAGTATGCAAAGCCTTCTTCTGAGCCGCGGTTAGATTTCATGGGACCGTACGCATATGATGTCAGCGTATGGATATCAGGGGACACGACTGAGCTGGTGCGCTGGTAGGGTGGCACGCTTATTGAGATCATGATTATAGCTGTGTCTAAACTCCGGTCCCTTTGTGACAGAACCATTAGCAGGCTGTCACACTCTTCAGCGCGCTCTATGTATGTGACCGCTAATGCTAATACACTGACTGCAGCTCACATTCACATACTAGATTATACCTAACACTGTGGCGTTGACCCTGGACACTTTGATACTTTTAGAGGAAACGCAACTAGCATGAAATCTTGCCATTATTTACTTGCGATTTTTTGGCATATTTGTTATGGCTCAGGTATTTGCCTTCCCACCATTTCTCCACATGCTTGCTAGTACTCTACATCACCGGTTTATACAAGCAGGGCTGAGCCACACCAGGCTACAAAGTCACATTGCCAAATTGATTGCCCATTTAAAAGGATTGTGGCTTTTACAAGGTTTGGCCTCCTTCAGTTGAGTGCAAATCGAGTGCCACTATATTAAGTGGTAAGACCAGAGTGCTGATAGATTACCTTTGGCCACTCTGTTTAATTGTTGGACTTTGTTGGCAAACCCGTTAAAAGAAAAAGGAGGAGGGGGAAAAAAAGGACAGAGCTAAATCGAGAATGTTAAATATTGAAGTGGTTGCCGGAGGGCTAATGAAATTAACAATGCAAGTAAACAGCCTCCTGCAAGTGCCAGTGCCACATCCTCCTCCGCCTCCTTCTCCTCTGCCTCACTTTGTCCCTCTCCTTCATTGGCTTATCGTGAAGAGAGCTTCAGGACTGAGTCTGAGTTGAGGTGTGTGTGTGTGTGTGTGTGTGTGTGTGTGTGTGTGTGTGTGTGTGTGTGTGTGTGTGTGTGTGTGTGTGTGTGTGTGTGTGTGTGTGTGTGTGTGTGTGTGTGTGTGTGTGTGTGTGTGCGCTCACAGGTACCCATGCATGGAGGGTTTAAAGAGGGTGATCCAAGGTCAGAAACCCCAGTATTAACACCACCTCCATCCCACCAGACCAGATCTCCACCATGCTGCATCAGCTCTATAATATCGTCGACCATAATCCGCTTCCCTGCCTTTACCTCTGGCCAAACAGCACAACTGAGCTTCAAGGCTTCATAACAAAGCTAAAATGATGTTTTTATCTCTTTCATTTGCCTCCTCCTTACTGAGATATTCTTTCATTTCATTGAGAAAGAGGAACAATAATGAGGCTACCTATGAAACCAAGTTGCAGCATTTTGGCGGCCAACTCTGATCATTTTTTCTAATAATTTGTTGTCGTGAAGAGATAAAGCACAGCCATGTTTTCTTATCTTTATTAAGACTGTGATTGAGCAGTGGGAGAGTGTTGACAATTGTCTTTCAACTTGAAATGGCTCAGTGTGACACAATCATGTCAGTGCAGGTTTATTGCTGCTGTTTTCTCAAATGGAGATGTTGTTAGCTGTTGGGCAGCTAACTGAGGGCCTGGCTCTGCTGGATTTTTTTTTTTTTTTTTTTTTTTTTAGTTTAACAGAGGCCACACACAAAAACACACACGCGCACACCTGGAACAGATCTGCAGTAAAGCCCCTGGAAGCTAGGAGAAGGAGCTTATCCCCATTACACATTCTTCCTGAAGGCAGCACTGGACAGCTGGCACTTGTACTGTACAGTGCATGTTGACACACATACATACAGTACACAGATAGACATGAATCCACATGCGCACACTCATTCATCCTTGCAGTGCATGTATACTCACAGGTGTGTACACTTAATGTAGATTAAGACAGAAACCACACACACGCACGCACGCACACACACACACACACACACACACACGCACACATATAAGAGCCAGGTTACCACATGGTGAACTGGTCCAGTTGGTGGGTAGTTGGCTTCGGAAGAACCCCAGCGGAGCGTGGGTTGGAGGGGTCCCCTCTGTCCTGAAGAGGACAGGCTCAGAGCAGATGTGCATCTCAGGGGCTCGTTTTTAAATCCTGTTCGACTGCAGCGCCCGTGAAAAGAGAGAAGCTTAACAAATCAATTCCTGACGGATTAATCTGCTTTCAGATTCTTTTGTCATTCTCACTCGTGTCTTTGGTAACACTTTACATTAAGATGCAGAAAACCCTGCAGAGTTACTTGTGAATAACAATAAACCAGGAACCAGGAAGTGTTAATTAATCACCGGCTAACAAGTAGTTCTGAAATAACTCTTCACAACAAGGGCCGTATAGTAACTAATAGGTCACTAGAACAGATTGCTATTAGCAATGAATTGAACTTTAAGTATACAAAATGAAATTGTCAGAGTTTGAGTATTTGGTTTAGTTATTTCCTGTTTTATTTCGTAACTATATCCTCTTGTGTCTTGTCACTCTCCACTTCCTGCTCACCTGTGTTCCCAGTGTTCTGTTTTCCTCCTGTGCTCCTCCTCAGTCTGATTTTTCCCCTCACACCTGTCTCACATCCTCCTTGTTAGCACTGCCCTGTTTCCAGTGTCTCTCCAGCTGCACCTCGCCCCTTGTTAGTTTAGTTGTTCCCTCACTCTACTGTTCCTTCATGTCAGTCCCATGTCTCCTGTGTTCCTCGTGTTCCTGCCTGTTCCTGCCTGTGTTCCCCAAGCTTCTGGTTAGTTCTTTTGGTTTGTGTATTTCTCTTGGTTTTTTGTGGCTCCTGTCTGTTTTTGTTAGTTTTGCTGCTTAGTTTTAAGGATTTTTGGATTTTGGGCTTTACAGCTTACATCAACCTGCCTGCCTGTTGTCTGCATTTGCAACCTCATCATATTGCAAACCTGACAAAAATTACTGTAGTATGATCAGCTTAATGTATTTTAAGTATCAGTAGTAAAAGTTCTGGTTCTGCAGTAAAATGTCCCCTGTGACCGATATATAATTCTGTATGACATTTTAGATCATTAATACTGCTGAATCACTATTAACAAGCAGTATTTTACTATTGTAGCTGCTTGAGAGGGAGCTAGTTTGAACTACTTTATATATAATTTAGTAATTTAGTTCTACCATGGATGAATTAATGAAAAAGAGAATACAAAAGAATCTTCATAAGGGAATTTGTTTTTTTATGTGAAGTCTTAATTTGAAAAATAAATACTAACTCAACCTCTCAAATAAATACAGGCGAGCAAAAGTACAGTCTTTGCCTCTGAGATGTATTGGAGTAGATGCAGAACGGAGCATAAAATGGAAAAAGAACCACACCCCCTTTTGGGTGAAAACGGATGCTGTGAAAGTGCTGGTACCCTTGAAAAAGCTAGTAGCACGATGCCTAAAAGTCACTGTGTTGCATTTTGCACATCAGACAATAAAAAAACCACCACAGATTACGATTTTCTTTACTTCCCCAAAGAACAAAGGACAATAAAAGAAGAGATCTGTGGCTTCAGGCCATTCTCAGAGAGGATGAAAATGGTAAACTGTGGGACCCGGCCAGTCGTGTTCGTCTGTGGAAAAAAATTACAGGTTAGTTAATGATGTTGATGAGTAAATGACATGTGTGCCGAATGTGCCTGTAGATCGAAGCAAATCAGAAAAGAGTCTTTGTGATGTTGTAACTACTGTATTTACTGTGAAAAAATATTGCCACCATAAAACACCAGTTTATAGAATGGAGTTTGGTTTAACAGTCTGTCCACGCGTAGACTGCCAGGAGCAGAGGGTATTTTCACCTTAGTAATTCACATGAATTGAGCTGACCTACCTTCCAATAATGGACCTTATGAACAGCAAAAAGTAATGTAGGAAGTGGGGCTAAAACCGACCCGTTTTCTTCTCTTGACGTACATTTTCACTCACCAGATTTGATATCATTTGTTTACATTTAATTCACATTGGACAAACAGTCCACTTTGATGGAAGCAGACTGAAAGGACACTCACCATCCCCTATGTCTTCATTTTTTTCTATATAATGACGTCGATCTATGATCTTAATAATATGACCACCTCATGTGCAGTGTCAGGCATTAACTATGTACACAACCACACAAGCTTATAGCCAGTTAGTTAGTGTTCTATCACAGTGCCAATAAAAAGAATTAAACTTCTATTGGACATTAATATGTTTTGTTGTTTCAACAATGGTAGTAATCAGGATTTCTGACACATGTCAACAGAAAAAAAATCTTTTAAACATTGATTTAAGGTAAGCACAACTAAAAAACAAATAATGATGATTACATATTTGTCAGCAGTTACAGCCTTCAGTCTATGTGGATAGGTCTGCATCAGCTGTGACCATCTGGCTATTTTTTTCTGCCTGCCCTCAAGAAACCTATCATTATCTATTATATAGATAATAACTCTAAAATGAAGGACAATTATCTTTCATTCAGAGTTATTCCAGAACAACTTGTTGTTCGTTCATTAATTAGAGTTATTAAGTCATTCCTCGGTGCCTACTTTAAAATGTGTGCACCATTTTGCAAAGTGGTACCCTTGACTTTATCTCCGGCCTGTAGAGTCTGACTTACTCTGACAGATTTATAACTGTACATTCTTTTTTTCTGTTTTTCTTCACACTTAAGGACATTAAATTCACACTTGGGGACATTAAATTTATCACTTCACCGCCTCAATTAGCAGCTACCAAACATGGTGGCTTTTTACCGACCTGCTGTTGTTGCTCGAGCACAGGGCCCAGCTGATGTTTGCTAAAGAGGTAAACATCATTTCAGCTGTAGTGTTTCTTTGACGCCAGCCTTTTTAGCATCATTCACCACCACTGGTGGCAACCATCTTCGCAGGCTGGGATCCAAGCCCCCTCCAGAGAGTGCACTCTTTTCTCCAACATGAGCATGGGGATTTGGTTTCACTAACAAAGCCGTTTTCACAGTTTGTTGTGGTGCACATGAATATTCATGCACTATTGCTTGGCACAGTGTCTCCTCATGAAAAACACAATGATTGTTACTTTTTCTTTTTTCTTCTACCTGTTTTATTCCATTGTGTCATGAGCAGTGGTTGGCTGATGGTTAGGCGCTTGATAGGGATGACAGAGGTAGGATTTTTTTGTCTAATATTACTTTTTACATTCAAATTTCTAAGTCAGCGTTGTGAAGGGAAACTATTTGTAACCCTTTCTATGAATTATTACCAATGGTTGATTGGACAGCTAATATTCAAGTCATGTATATCGGCAAAGCTTTGCTCTGGTCATTCTCCTTTCTTCTTTTACCCTATCCACTTTTTACATTACATGGCCCAGTGGCTTGAATTCATAAATAGTGTTAACAAACTTAGTATTTGGTAAACTTATACTTAAGTGATCTTTTTAAGGTCACTTAAGTATAAAACTTTTACTACTTTTAAATGAAATATGAGAGAAAAGCATATCAAAATGATTTTGATGTAAATTTTCATTGGTTATTGATTCTTGCTTTGAGACCACAAGTTGAACATTATGTTTCATTACCTGTATTTAGAGCACAATACTTTTAACAAAGGTATGAATGGCAAAAGTTAAAAATAGATTAATGGCTCAAGAGTTCCTTAATAAACCTTTTTATTTATATATGTTTTATTTGTATATGTTACTTGTAACCAGTTATCCACACATTTTTGACAAAGATGTGTAACAGGCAGGATATTTTACAGTTACACAATAAACTTTGTTGTCTAAAATGACTTTGGTGCACTGAAACAGTAAACTTCATTTATTAAGAAGATTTGAATAATTCTGAATTGCCCCAAGCACCTTTTTCTGCATTATAATCTTTTAAAAAAATAGGGTTTTATATTATATTTTATATTATACAACGCTAATACCGATACATCTGTGATAGGTCGTTATCTAATAAAGACCATGTTGTACAGCAGAGATATTAGATGTACAATACCTGGAGCATACATCAGGTGTGAAATGTAATAGTTATTGTTTTTTAAATTCTAAATTCACAAACTGAACAAGTGTGCTTCTTAGAAACACTGATTGCAAACCGAGAGCTAAAACCTTAAATCCTCGTCTGATGAACGCTAATACTATACATGTTTGTCAGGTGCATCTTGAGGCTGCCTCCAGTACGAACCTTGCCTGTCCACTATTTTCATTCTTTTGAAAGCCGCTGAGCTTGCTGCTTGAAGGTAGTGATTGATTTTTCAGCTCCTGCTGTGTGTGTTGCTCCTATGTCACACTATCTGTCTTTGTAGAATTTATTTTTGAACTGAGAATGGTCAGGAAAGGCGACACACCCTGAAGCCATGGCCTTGTATGTTTAACCACTCCATAAATGAATAATGAACGAATGACAGTTGTGTACAGCTTTTCAATTTGCTCCATTCTGTTACATGACATTGCTGTTGGCTGTTTGTGTTTAGGGCATCTTCAGGCTATTGTATGAACTAAATCATAACAATAACACCGGTGTAACTATGAGAGGTACTTAACTTCTGGACACGATTGACTGATTCTGATGTAAATTTCTCATAGGGATGTACTCTTAAGTCAGTCCTTGAGTGCTTCTTGGTATTGTTAACATAAGAGAACTCAGCACAAAACATACATTACATTTGTAGATACTTTGCAATGCTTTTACTTTTGCAATGCAAGGTTAATTTAAGGTTGTTTACTTTTCCACCAATTTGTTTTCTGTACGACTGTGTTTGGTAACAAGACTGAATAGGCGTGAAGGCTTTGTAGACTTAAGATCACACCAAAATATATCATTTTGACTGGCTGAAAGACTTCACGGTGATGTTTCCTCTATTTTATGTACACCCTGTAACCCCCTCTTTCCTCTTTCTCACTCACCTCTTCTGCTAGCTATCTAGCTCTGCATTACCTTCAGCTGTTTTTAGTCGGGGATTAACATAGCATTAACAGCTTACATCGTTTTCCTCTGTTGGTCTCTCACTCTTTGTTTTTCTTCCCCCCCTTCTCCCCAAACCTTTTACTTTTCAGAGTTAAAATAGAGGATTTGATTTTCATGCAAAATCAGAGAGAAGCCAAAATGAAGATGCCAGTTACATTAACAGATATTCCACAGGGGGCTGGAGGCGAAGCGTGCTGCTTTGACTGAGAAACAGTGAGGCACTGCACGGCGCCCCCAGAGGACCAGCCTAGTGTCTGATGTTGATTTAGCTGTAGAACTCTGGTTATTCCTGCACGCCACCGAATCCAGTTATAACTGTGTTGAATTAATTTGGCAGGCCTCTGTAGAGAACCGGAGCGACAGAGGAAATAAAAAAGTTTTATTTAGATTGAGGTAGAAGAGAAGAGAGTAGTAGGCCTACATGCCACCTGCCTTTTACAAAATCACATTTTAAGTAATCCAGAGTGTAGCCTTGTCCTGCCTGCAGCAAAGCACAGCAACCTGGATTTTAAACTCTTCTACTGCATGTTAATGAGAAACTAATTAGCATTTTCTGATTACATGTGCACTGGAATCTGCCCTTATTTATGTACTGTAGTTAATAACACCAGCATTAATGCTAATGTCTTTTATAATATTTGCAAAAGACAGGGGCAGGTCCAGTGCTTTTGCGGTTTACTTTCATGGCACGCTTGCAATTCCTGTACTGAATGTGCACCTGATGTAGGTATTTTAAGATACATTTTTTTCCGTCTTATATACATTTTTAGAGCAGGCAGGTTTGCAGCTAAAGATCGCAGCAGATTAGGTCAGAACCTGTTGGGAGAGGCACATGTTGCCGTCACACACTATAGTTAGTTACTATACATGCGCTTTACTGTTCTACATAATAAAGAGTTGGATTATTTTTGCTCCCTAGCGTTCACTTTATTTGGTACAATTTATGCCTGCGGCACTTTAGTTTTTCCCATCCGTCCTGTCCTTTAAGGTTGCTTGCGTGTGCGTATGCTTTTTACAGCCTGTTTGCGTCAGTGAACTCCAACATAAGCTGTGTTTAATTGCTCTTGATGCACAGTGGGTGGAGATCCCTCGAGCCAGGCCTGTATGCATGGCCGCCCAGAGAAGACATCTGCCCCATCAACCACCTCAGTGCCACCAAACACACACCCTCCCCTCCCTCTTCAGCCACACAGAGAGCTCCTGTGGACCATCATTATATGTGTAAGGGTTCCCCACAGAATCACTCTTCATCGCCTCTGTCACACTCAAGTTAAACACTTGAATTACACAAAGTGGACTTTTTGTAGTGATTAGGTGGAATCACCAGGTGTAATTAATGGGGTTGAATTGTTAATTGTGTGTCAACCACTTTCTTGCCATCACCAAAACCCTGCCTTTTAGTTTTTTAATAATATTTTCCCTTTGTTCATGTGTGTGACAATGAGTAAGCAGCTTTCATGGCAATAAATATGCCATATCTATGATTTGCACCTGTGGTGTACAGGTACAATTCATGGATGTATTGCATCACAAGCCGATGTGATGTAAGGTTGTATTCTCTGGCAATGGTGGCCCTCTTCTGGAATCCTCCCGTGACTTCCACAGCAGGGGTCAGAGGTCAGTAACTCTCATAGTCCTCGACAAGCTACAGCTGATTGCCCTTGTTTCCCCTGAGGAAGGCTGAATGCCACAAACACGGCTCCCCATGAGAAAACAAATTGGCCGCCCAATGACTCCTGTCATTTTCAACACTCCTTAAAAGCCTGAATCACTGGCTGAACCTTTATGGACACCAAGTTCCTGCTCCCTGAGCTGGAGGGCGATTCCGGTAGTGCATTGGGAAAATGAATTGAGATGCATTTATCATTCAGGATTGAGTGGAGGTTTGTCAGATATGCAGCAAGAAAGAGAGACTGCCTTTGTGTGTGTGTGTGTGTGTGTGTGTGTGTGTGTGTGTGTGTGTGTGTGTGTGTGTGTGTGTCTGTGTGTAAGAGTTTGAAAACATGGCATGAAATGAAACATCTGTCTTTCTCCCTGCATTGCTCCAGGGCCTAAGGAGACATTTATAGCAAGCCGCAAAGCAACGATTTCGTTTGTCATGTAAGTTACCAGAACCACACGATAAAGTCATTACTTCAGGGCACCCTACCACCCCTCCCCACCCCCCTCTTGTCAAAAGCTACACAATGTCCCTGTAAGCACAGTGGTACTTTATGGCATATACAGGAAATAAAGTGCAATCATCACACCAGCAACGCACCCGACAGGAATAGGTTCCAGATTCATTATGACAAGATGAAGCCGCATGCTTTTTTTCTCCCCTCCTACGTCTTCGTGCTCAAATGGTAAGTCAATTTGTTGGCTTTGTCAATCCCAGGGGACCTTTTTGAATGTGTCACATCAGCGTTAATTGCCGTAGACATATGAAACAGCAGCCCCCTCCTTGCTGCTCCGGCGCTCGACAGCCCCCTCCCCGGCGGCAGTGACACTAAGTGCACCCCTGTGTTCCTCTCTGCGCCACTCCTCTGAGGGTGTATTCTAAACAGGCTTTGACAAGGCGACTTATGTTATAGACTATGATGATCGCTTCCTTCCAGACTCGACAAGAAAGACATTTTGTCAGTAAACAAAGCGGAGAAAAAAAGTCTCCTTGAATTGTCTGATCCTGTGGAGTTCGGAATATTACAGGGGAACTGAAAGATGGACAGTTTCCTTGGCGATAGCACAAAGGTCAAGAAAAGTTTTCAGTCTCAGGAAAACAGCCTAAAGTGAAGGGATGTGTGTAGGCACAAGCCTGGGGTCGGAGACATGAGAGAGCGATTTTCGGGTTGGCAGGGAAAGAATCATGTACCCAAGCCATCATCACAAGACAGAGGACTTTCTTCACCTTTTAATTAAACATGGAGGAAACAGAGTGGCGCCAGAGGCCCAGTGCCCTTAATCAAGCACTGTAAGGTCAATGGAAAATGCAGGACCACTGCTAAAATGGAGTCTGTCTAGATGGTAGACAAAGTGAGAATGAATGAGTAAGGGAGGAATGTACAGGGCTTTTAAGAGCTCAGATTACAGTGCGTCGCTCGTAGAAACGGCTGTATCCAGCACACATCAGGGACAGTGTGAAGAAAACCAAGATGCAGAGGAATGAGCTGAATGTTTGAGTAAAAACTGTCAAAGTCAAAAAGTGTCCAAAGGTAAAAAGAGGCTCCCCAAAAGGCCATATCAGAAAAAATGGTAGCATTAAGAGTAAATTCAGGGAATGGTCTATTCATCGATTGCTTGTGTAGAAAGGCCCAACATCCACCATGAGCCCTGTGCTGATAGGGCCAAGCACCGAGCTTGTAGAGACAGCAGAAGAGATTGCACTCTGATGAAAAAAGGGTGAACTATCCTGCCATAAAACATAAAGAGATGGTATCTGGCATGGTGTACAGGAATAGGCCGATGGTGCCGGCCGGTGTGTGACTGTATGTATGTGTTTGGGAGGGGTGCGCTGTGATTTATTACCATTGCAGGGCTCAGCAACAAGTCAGCTGTTAGTGTTTTGACCAGGTGGCCAGGGACAAAAAGGGCATTCCCTCTCCAGAATAGGCTAGGATTCAAACTGCGTTCATGTGTATGTGTTTGCGTGTGTGTGTATGCAAATCTGTCTAATTTAGCTGTCTCCACAAGGACACGTGGAATCAAGCTGCTCTTTCGCAGCCTTCAGCGACAATTGCACCGCAGTGCTGTGCATACGTAGGGAACGGCATGCGGCGGCCATTTCCTCTAAATGTGTCAACAGGATGCTGCTCTCACACTGTGCCTCCCAGAAGATTGATAATGAACGATTGGCTCATTAACAGAGACTATTAGCCATGTCCACATGTGCAGTCCCATGAGTGGGTAGAACACTCGCTGAATGGACACACTACAATATGAAGACTAATTGCCTTTGAAGACGGAGTCTGTATTTTCTCCTCTAATTCTCCTAGGACCCACAGGCGGGCCTTAAGTTGGCAATAATTGCTGCAATTTTCAGTGTCATTTACTCATTTTCTAGAGTGACATGAGCATTCCAGGACTTGTTCTCTCACAACATGTCAGGCTGCCACTTCTCTGTCTTTTAAGCCTTGATCTGGGACCTTAGCACGAGGCTCCTGCTCAACTTTGAAATCCATAAGACATCAAAAAGTTGGCAGGGGAATCTCATTTGACAGTTTTCAAACAGAGGGACACACAAGATATAGTGATCCACGGCAACTCAACCATATCTTCATAAAAGCTCTGGTCACCTTTTAGGATTTTGCTCAGTGTGTATTTCAACAGTGAGCAAGGAAAGGAAAGACATAAAATGTCAATTCTCCAACACAAATTTCAGTCCACACATCATTTTAATTGCATATCAACTTCTTCCAGCATGTCGCATAACCTTTACATCAATCTTGCATCAAATTTTACCTGAAAAATCCTCCATCACCTTAGTCTTACTGACCTTTCCAAGGAAACCAAGCCTTTGTTGTGTTTGTGCCAAGCTTGCGTGCATTCGACCTCTGACTCAGCTGACCCCCAGGAGTCAGATACTGAAATGCTGACAGACGAGCAGCACCGGGAGATTAGAAGGAAAAACAGAGGGGGGAAAAAAAGATCTCTCTGCTACAGGCTTTGTTTGTGGGTAGCTGGTATTGCCATAACAACATATGGCGACCAAGCTGTAGATTCACTGAGCTCGGATGTGCATTTGGTTGGTCAATATTCCCTCAAATGAC
Organism: Pagrus major; assembly: GCF_040436345.1. Taxonomy (NCBI): domain Eukaryota; kingdom Metazoa; phylum Chordata; class Actinopteri; order Spariformes; family Sparidae; genus Pagrus; species Pagrus major. The sequence continues at coordinate 25,025,982 of NC_133224.1, read as the reverse complement.
ATTGGCGGGTTTATTGTGTGAGGAATTAACCAATTTGTAGAGCTGAAAATCAGGCTGTTGAGCAGTTGTTTGCTGTAATGTATCAGTAAAGAACCAGTCTGAGAGGTTTGAACAGGTGCTCAGTGTTGGAACGCGTCATTCTGGACTAGGCTGGAGGAAGATGGAGCTTTTTTATTACTATCACACATGAACATAATTTCAAATTTAGAGAAGATTTACACGGTATCTTTCTGTGTGGATTCCAATTAATCCAATGTGATGCCTGACCAAGCAGAGACGAGGTAAACCTACTGGTTCAGTGTGGCAGTAATAGAAAGCATGAATCTACAAAGCATTCAGTCATTGGGGATGCAATCTGAGATTTCTTACTGAGAGCACAAAGAAGCTGTCATGATTTTTGGATGCAGATTCCAGGCAACAGAAAACAGTGGTTAACCTTGCAGGTAAAAAAAGGTTTGCTCTTCAGGGCTCTTTTTTTTTTTTTTGCCTCTTTGGTGTGCAGTCATTAACATGTGCTCGGTCTTGGTTACCACTGAAGTCTCTGAAAGGCATCAGAGGGCTCCAGCCAAAGATCTTCGCAGATCATCAGTGTATGAAAACCTCTCCTCCTCTTTTTGACTTCCCTTCCGATGTCAGCAATGGTTGGCTGTTTTTGATGATTTCTGTAACTTTCTGAAACCGACAATCCGAAATCCATTGCAACATTATGACTATTAAGCTTTGAGGAATGCATGACAAAGGCCTAGTCCACACGTACATTAGTATTTTTGGAAACAGGGTTTTTTAAAGAAAATATCTCCATCCTGTTTTTGCCTACTCGAATATCATATCATATACTCTAACTTCACATTTGCCAGTGATGCTACACGATGTGCCATCATTTCCAAAAATCTCTGTTTCTGCCGCCCTCTCAATTCATTATTGATTCCCAAGGAGAAATGAAACGCTGAGTGACACGTGCAAGTGGGGGCAGTTTTTGGTCAAATCAAATCAATTTTATTTGTATAGCCCAAAACCACATCAAATTGGGTCAGTGGGCTTTACAATCTGTACAGTGAACGACATCCTCTGTCCTTAGACCCTCGAGTCAAGTGAGGATTCGAGATGATGGACCGATTTTAAGCAGGAAAAAAACAATGAGCAATCTTGTTTTGCAGCCAAATAGTACACTAAGGGCCGGATCTACTAAGATCCCAAATTGCTTGTACTAATCTGCGTGCGCAATCTAGAAATTTGCGTGTGGGGTTGAACTGTGGTTTGCGGGCGATTTAGAGTGATTGCATAAATGACAACAGGCACAAACATGTTGGAGACACGCCTATTTAAATTAGGGTTTAGCGTGTTTCATGGTTTTCAGCATGGCGAGTTTGAGAGAGCGAAGCGCAAAGTGAAATTCGACCCTTTGGAATTAGAAGTGTTGGTAGAGGAAGCGAATAAACATTTCAATGAGCTGCAGCAAAGGAATCTGACAGTCGCGCAAAGGAACGCCGTGTGGGAGAAAATCGGTGAAAAAGTTAATGCTGTTGGAAAAAACAGGCGAACAGTGGATGAAGTGAAAAGGAGATACCAAGACATCGGAAGATTGATTCCATCATTTCGGCGTCTCCTTCTTGCAACGATAACCGCAGCCATGTGTGCGCAATTACGCATACAAACCGTTTGCACTTCCCTTTGAGACGTGTTAAATATAGAAGCAGTTTCTATTAGCACAAATGCTTTCAGGTTTGATAAATCACTTTGCGTGTGCTAAATTAATATATTTACATTTTCTCCACCCAGAACACGCACAATTGCGTGTAAACACCCCATATTGCATATTCATTGCTGCAAACGTACTAACTGGATGCAGACGTGCTATTTTGCACCTTTGACAGACGCAACCCTTTTTGCGCACTGTTTGTAAATCAGTTTGTACATTTTAGTAGATCCGGCCCTAAATGTGTAACATGACAAATGAGCTCCGCAGTCCTGTCCCAGGCTACAGCGAATAAGGTTTTGGAATCCACAAGTTGTCATTGGATCTGAGAAAACTGGACAGAGAAGATAAAAAAGCTACCTGGATCAGATCACTCCTAGATATCACAAATCTTAGACTGGTGGTTATGGATGACTGTTCTTGAGCAAAGCCTGAACTTCCATCCCTCCCCCATCCGTGGTCCCAAGACAGTAAAGTATGGAAACAGGACTTAAGCTCGCATCTCTTTTTTTCCCCAGTGTGACAGGTATGATAAATAACAAGTCATGTCTTGCCAGTATGATACCAGGTCTTTGGAGAAAAAAGGGCATTTCCCTCCTTTCTTGTCTGGAAATGACTGAGAGTTAGAAAAGGCAACTCTGATTTTCTGTCCAAATTCCCAGTGACGGTTCGGACACATGAAAAGACATCTTGCTGCGTGAGTGCAGGAGTGAGACGAGACCTTGTCGTCCTGAAGCCCCCCTGTGGTAATTTATGACGTCCGTTCGGGGCCTGTCATTACCTCTCCACCAATGCTTTCTTCCCCCGTCCATGAAGAGAGATGGCGAGATAATTAATGCGTTTGTGAGTCCTCGCACTTCCCTGACACACTTGACTCCGTTTAATAAATGATGTCCCATATTTTCCCATTCATTATAATGTCATTAAGACATATTAATTCCCCCTGCTGCTTTAACCTTTTAGCCCGCGTTACCACAGTAGCCCCTCTCCACGGTTAGCCCCAGTTCCTTGTTCTACACCTCTCACATGTTGTACCACTTAAATTACACGGCCCTCCATGGGCTGTTATGCAATACGCCCATTTAGAAATAAACGAGGACAACACTCGGCCGCGGACGCGAGCACTCGCACAGAAAGCAAGTGTTTTCACATGTTTTACAGAGTGCATGAAAGTCAAACTTCAGAGAACGTGTTAAGTGCTTTCAGCCCGCAGGTACAAGGAGAGACTCCTTGACAAGAAAAAACTCGGCGACAGTCTGTTGACCCAATTTGAAGCCCACGCTTTCATGGAGCAGATGTAAGAGACTCTTTTTAAACACGAAAATGTACAGTGTTAAGACGCCTTTGGCAACACTGGGTCTGTTGGATATGAAGAACACGCAGATTTGTGATTCATTATCCTGGACAAGGATGAGTCTATGGAAAAAAGGAATCATTTATTACCACTTATACATTCAGTGCAGTCAGTCTGGTTGGACATGCAGTAGAGCAGATCTGTTCATTTCCTTGCAGTGATAAATGCCCTTTTTGGATTTTCTTTTGGATTGCCGTCATACAGAGGGGAATCATACACCATACCTCAGCCCAGTGACCTGCCAAGCGTATAGCAGCACCTTGCACACACTCGCAGCAGCAAGAGAGTGTGGAAATCTAAAAGGGGTTGGGCGGCTTGAAAGGGAGAGCTAGAGCGCGAGCGTGTGTAGCTAGCTTATGCCCTTGAATTGGCCTGGGACCACCAACGCTTGACTCGTTTAACTGCTCATTTATAACAGGTGGGCAGCATTAAACACTGCAGGTCCAAAGTCTGATCTCCCATTCCCTATTCATGCCTTAATCATAGCCGACTAAAAACCTAATCTGTCTCCAGATCAGTGGCCAGGGACCCATTTTATCTAGCCCCGCTAAACATATTGTGCAGAAGCCCATTTGCTGTAAATTGCAGCTATTAATCGTCAAGTCAAACAGGCACCTGCATTGTATTTGTGCAAAGGAATTAATGGAAAGTTCACCCGGTATTGTTATGAAGCCCTCACTGATAAAGGAACTGGTGCTGTACATTTAAAAAAATGTTTGGCCATTATTTCTCACGTTGTGGCGATAAACATTTAATCACATATTTTGGATTCTGTGTATAGCCATAGGCTAAGTTGTGGTCCTGTCCATAACCTCATAATCCGTGACTCCTTCAAACTCCACCACGTTCAAAGACTGTATATGAACTCTGACAAGTTCAATTCTCCTTTGGCTTGAGAGTGCCATTCACCAGCTGGCCCAGTACAAGATATTACATTTTTTCCATCGCTGTTATGAGGAGGAAAAAACCTGCTCTTGGACACCTTCAATTAGAATCCAGCCATAATAGTTCTCCAACTCATAACTCACTCTGTGTTAGATATAGTGCCAAATCTCATTTTACACTGTCTGATAGAGTACTGCGGGATTTGAATATCGTTTTTCCCTTGTGTTCTGGCACTACCTCAGCTTCCTCCAAAGGCACTAACATGAATTTTCATCTGCAGTCTTTGCCCTAAATAGACACTCTGTACTCCTGCCTTGTTGTTGTTTTCTTTTTAGTTCCCTATATCATAGTATCATAGTAACTACCAACATTCTTGATGCAATTTGAGTAAAGACCTTCCTATCGTATCTCATTCTGTGTGGGTAGTTATTACACATTATTAAATCCACCTTTGAGAGCCTTTGCATGAAAAGTTTTGAGTTTGCAGAAAACATGCGTTGTACAAACTAAACTCCTTTCATACACTAGTCTATTAAAGTGAAAATTTACCCATGAATAACTTGAAATTATTAGTCATCTTTAATTTCCGTTATATGAAGTTTGCCAAAATGAAAGGCCAAGGATCCACAAGTTTAAAGTTTTCTAGGCCAGACCTATAACCCAAATCACTGAAAGAAGTTACCTAAAAAAATGAGCTTATAGACTCAATTCTATGAAGTAAGTAAATGTGTAGTGTATGTGAAGTATACCAACAGGTCAACAAGGATACTTGAAACAAGTGGGCCAATTCAGCTCCAGAAATAATAAAATAGTAAGTTAAAAAGTAAAATAAGTTAGTCAACTTTTGAAGTAGTCTTTAAACTTACAAGTTTATTACGTATTTGAGGACACTCGTTACACATTAGCTTTTCTAAAATGTTTAAACTGTCTCATCATTATATAGCCATAATATAAAAGGACTGAGTCTGCGTTGTCCTAGAAATGGGAAAAGAGTTTTTCTTCCTTGACAAGAAATGCGCTTCATGTTTCTTGCAATGCTTTTCACTCAGGCTTTTGACAAAATGGCTCCCCTTGTGACCTAGTTTCAATAGACCTCCTCATCAGACTTTAGACACTTCTCTCACATCAAAACACCTCAAGAATTTTTGCAGTGAAAGAACACCCCCACTCGACAGTCTGGTATTTCTTATTTTGGCATTCTCTGGGTATTTTTTTGTGGGAAATCTGCACACAATGGCAAGCATGATTTCAAATCTGTCTCTTGCTTACTCAGAAATAACCCCATATGTCAGTTGCATTGTTTGGATCGCCAAGGTGGCATTTGGATCCCCCTGTTTTTGGCCCTGTTCAGTGAATTCACTTCAGCCAGATTTCAGAGAGTAGTTGTATATTACCCAGTATCAGTTTGGCAGAGGTGTCTCCCTGCATTTTATGCCTCGCTGTCCATAAGGGGATATGACGCTGTATTTGGTTCGGCCCCTCTGTATAATTTATCCGAAGCGAACTCGTGCCATACATCACCGCATGTATTATTCATGGCTAATATGTTCCCCGTAAATGACAGTAAATATACCAGTGGGTGTGAAGAATGGTTTGGCAAACTGCCTCACACTTGCCACCATCACCCCCCGCGCCTCGCTCGTTAGATTGTGCTATTTTGTGGCTGTTGCCTGGCAGACAGCTGGACAATCCCGGGATTTTCTGTCACTCAACAGACGCCTCAGTGTTTTTTTGCCCAAAGCGCATTAACCCTAGCATGACTTCTTTTTCTCCCTTCTATTCTTTGTAACAGTGACTGTAGCATCTAACTGCATGTGCTGCATTCTCACATTACAAGTGACTCAGGCATGAGCAAGCTGCGGCTCCTTTTGGTATCCAGCACAAAAGCGTTGCGCCACCTTCACCCTGAAGGTTCCCTGTGTGTGTTTGTACGCACATGTGCATGTGTGCACATGCTGCATCCAGTTTCAGAGGATCCTTGACATTATCACGCAGCCAATAAAAGACCACCTGTTCCAGTGTGCTAATCTAATCTGGCCTTGCACAGACTTGACGGTATTTCTTCCAGTGTCACGTTCCATCGGGGCCCCCTCTGCCACTCCATGGCAAACGCCAGGCCGAGTTGTTAACAGAGCACCCCTGACACACAATGTGACAATTTCACGCCCAGCCCCTAATCCAGCTGACACGGCTATCGACGCTCCTTTAATTGCCCTGTAAGTTTTTGCTTTTTTGAACATGTTGAGGAATAGAAAGCACCGTCAAATCTGTTCCTGCGCCTCTGCTTGTCTGTCAGGCTGGCTGTCACCTTGTTATGATTAATGTATTCCCGGGCATGCACGTTTTTATTCCAGGAAAACGCACCTTTCTCCAGACGAAAGGCTGCTGTGAAGTCCTATCACGTTTTCTCATGCCGAGAAGCCCGATATTGCACATGGCAAATACATATTTCAGAAACAACTACTTAAATTCATCTTTCAGGGTGTTGAATCAGCTTGTCTCAGTTTAATTCAGTTTTCTCTCAGGGCACTTTTGGAGTGGAGTTGAAGTGTACCAAATTGAGATATAGATTTTTCTGTCTCTTTGAGCTAGAAATAAGATCACTTGAAGAGTTTGTGAGAGGCGGGTTAGGGATCATATGTGTTAAGTTGGAGATTGAATTTTGTCCACCTTTTGCACAGTCAAACATGCTGTTAGAACTCCACAAATAAAACATTAATACAATGATCTCTCCTCTCTTCAAATCATACTTATCATCTTGCATCTAATGTGGAATCTTAAGCTAAATGTAAGATACGTAGAAGGCATGTAAATCCACTTTATTGCAAATGCATACAATATGTATTCAGCTGATTGGAGAAAAACCATAAATGTTAAACCATGTATTGAATGATAACTGTTGCTGTGGATGCAATCTGCAAAAGTAATCCTTTTTTTCTGACGTTGCCGTGCTGCAAAGTGCACATTTCTGTACAGCAACCAACAGCCACATTGTTACAGGTAAGTATGATCACAAGATGGCAAATATTGTATGTGTTAGACCATTTCAGTGGCATTCATTTCACATCCGCTCAGGGAAAAAAAAACACCCATTTGAAATGAAGGCCGTGTGGAGCGAAACAAGAAACAGAACCTCAGATGGCTTCACCAATCTCATTCTCACTGGGGGTCTTACAGGGGCGACTAGCTACTCCTCCCCGAGCCTGCTAGCAGATCAATACCAGGAATCAGGCCATTACGCTCCTTTGAAAGCGCTACGTGCACAATCGATATGTTATTATTTTTCATCTGCTGGCTGTATTTAATACCCTCATTATTATTTCCCCTCACTGAACAGGGAGGAAGCTATTCCAGTCCCAACTTGAATCATTTCTTTTGGCTGTCTGGGATTGGTCCTCATTTACATGGAGGTATGTGTAGCGGTACGCTGCCTGTGCATATTTGTGAGTTTTGTTTGGAGTCCTTTAGGATTGCTTGTAGGTTGTTAGGGATATTGTGTGGTCTTTTTAGATCTAAGTGAATATTTTGCTTCCTCTGTGAATAAATCCTGAAGAACTGGAGGATTATGGGATGAGGGACCCAGCTCTGAGGCGCGTATGTAGTTCACTTATTTTCGCGAATTACGTTTGTGATATGCATTATTGGTTTTCTCATTTGCTTTAAGCCAAACATCGTGATCGTCCTTGACTGGTGAAGATGACTGACAGCTATGACCAGAGGTTAACAGAGGAAATGAGATTCAACATAAATGGCCCTTTAGTGTTCGATGTTTAATTCACTGCATAATGTTTAATGTCCTCTTAGACTTATCATGTTTGCAAGGGCAATATGGAATCATGATATACGAGTTACGCTTCATGTTTTTCTTTAATCTTTATGGCAAATCGCAGCAAGATCAAATGTGCATTAACTCTCCTGCAATAAAGGACTTGATATATGCCAAAGCCGCCACGAACCAGGTGTGATCCGAAGCTCATGCATGACACATGCTGTGTCCAAAATGTATGGAGCGAATTAAGTGGTAATACTCATTTTAATATAAATGAGCTCTCACATAATGATGTGAAGGTTCCCTCAACGCAGCGGGAGAATGGCGTGGGGAGAGAGAACGGAAGGGCCCAGTTAGCAAACGACAGTTTGGTGATAAATCATCTGTAATTAAACACTTTGGAAATATACGGACCACAGCAGAGGGCGGGGGGTGGGGGGCTGTTCGACAATAGGTGGGTGGCATGGTTGCCCATCCTGGTGGTATGTTAATGAATGCGAGGGGGATGATTGGAGGAGTTTGCTGTTGAAACTGATCAGATAGCCTGGAGCTAAGCCTTCGTGTTCATTAATCAGAGGCTCGTTCTGATAGATCTCTCCTGTTTCACCTATTAAAACCTCTTTTCTATATGTTTAAAATTTGGCTGTATCCAAGCGCAGGCCTTTACCGCGTTTCTCACTCCTGGTGAAAGATTAATTGCTCTTGATCAAAGTCGTCAAGTAGAAGCCGCACCGGGCGTAATAGACTCGGAGGAGAATGGCTTTTTTTTATATGGGGGTGGAGGCAGCTCCAGGCTCCTATTATCTTGTCTTTCTTGTTCCTGGTGCAGGAAATTTAATTCTTTACCATGCTTTTTACTTTCTGCTGGTTTGGAGAACAAGCCTTCAATGTCAAACGGCAGTGCGGACGAAGGCTGAACATGGAGCGCTATCACAAAGTAGCAATTGAAGTGGAGGCCATAGACTGGCTTATTGGGAAGGAGTATAAATCAGAGAGGACAAGTGACAGAGATTAATGCCAGCCAAGCCCACGCAATAACCCTTCCATCCCACTCCAGCCTCACCCTACAACAACTTCCTGATAAAGCCACCAATGTGACACTACACAAGGTGCAATAATAGAAATGCATTACTCAAAAGCCCTTTGAGACATGTAGATAGGAGAGTGGTGCCAAAGGGAGAGATGTAGAAGACTACCTGGGCAAAATAATATTTTTATGTCCTTCATAGGACAAATGGTGTTCCCTCAGACAGCAAGAATGAGTTTAGAGGGTTTATGGCCCCTATCACAGTCACTTTCCGAGCGGATGTTCATTATGTGGTCATATTTATGATGTCCCTTAGTAGAGGCCAATTTATGTGATATATTTTTAAGTATCTGAGGTAGTTAGGCTTTGGCTGAATTAACTATGAGAAATGGACAGCCATGCTGTATAATTCTCTTCATTTTAACCATTTGTTAATTTAAGTCTTTGACTTTACTTAGGGTTGTTTATTTGGACCTAAATAGCACTTGTCTTTGAGACCCTTAAACAGCAAGTATTCAATAGATGTAATCTTTAACCATATGTGCATAAACTTCAATGTTTCTTCTTTTGTTACACAGCATTGCAACCTTTCGAATCTCAATCGAGCTTTACTGACTGACTGTATGTACTCACCACTTTTCTGCCACCTGCCTCTTATTTTCCTGTAGGTTATTTTCTGTGATTATCATATTCCCCACTTCTTGTGCTGGATTTAGTCAAATGCCCTGAGAATGCCTGCGCAATTGTTTACTGCCGAGTAAAAATGTAATGTGTAGGCAAGATTCTCTCTTTCCTCTCTCTAGTCTCACAGCTTTTGGGGGTTTTGCTTCAAAGTCCCCTCAGCTTTGTATTTTTTTTGTATCATTCCCATGAATCTCTCCTGGTCGTAATCTGATTTTGCAGCTGATTTATTTGCAGCAGGAAAGGAGAGGAAGTGAGTGGAAGCTTTTCACAGAGTAGCCTGGCAGCGGGCGCCGCCACTGGGCAGCGCGCAATCAGCTCGAAAATGAAGTGCCATGTACTCTCTCTGTGCTCAACACACACAAACAAACAGACACGCACAAACTCTTCCCCAATGAAATAAGACAATACTACAATTTGATCCAGCAAACCTCTCAGCTTACCTTCTCTTTCAACTCTCTTCCCATTCTCTTTTATTTACAGGGGCTGTCTCGCCCCCTGACAATCCAGATCCATCCATTATGTTCTTCCACTCTTTAATTTGGTGGGCAAATTTAATTTCCAAATGAATACCGGGCTGTTTTAATGCAAGGCACAGAAGATAAATGTGCTTTTGTACTCTGCGTGTTTGATTGCTGACTTTGAAGAAGCAGTCTCTTTGTGCTGAGAGACTGACCCAGTCTGTTCGGGCTGCAGTGAGATGTGGAGTATCTTAGGTGCTTCTGCTCACAATCTTACCTGGTTGAATCAGGGGCAACTTTTCCTTCTACTTCAGCAGCTTCTGTACTTCTGCGTTCTGTGCATTTCTGAATCATGCCCATAAGCATTGGAATAGTTATCGGAGTTGTGAGAATTGTTCAAGCAGTCTAATGCTTCAAAATGGTAAGTGCAGGTCAGCATAGTTTTATTAAAATTCAGATATGAGGGGTTTTTCAATCCCCCAAAAATTGTCAGTAAAATATAAAACATTCAAACAGAATAGTGAATACTACATTGTATGATTAAAGAGGCGCTATGTAGGTTTGTGGAAGAAATTCAAACTCAGAACATTAATATTTACAATATTAAGAGGTAATAATACAAACTCAGAAAACTGTATTATTTCCATAACTGAATAAACAAGCTGTCAGAGGAAAATAAAGTTTTGTTTTCCCCTCATTTTGTTGCCATTGGTTTAAATGTCTTATGTGTAGGATTTAGTGGAATCTAGCCTATGGTTTGGTTTTCACATTCTGGGCTACCCTAGAAACATGGCGGACACCGACAAAGAGGACCAAAGAGGACCCGCTGTAGATATTATCAACTCATTCTAAGATAACAAAGATAGTTTTTGTTTTAGTTTCAGCTGTTTATACACTGATGAAAACATAATTATGAATATTATATTCCATTTCTGACCCTAAATCCACTTAAATCATTCACACTGGACCTTTAGTGTAGCATTTGACTTTGCAGTATTTAACTGTTTTGGCTCCTAATGTGCACTTTATTATTTCATGCCATTATCCTTCATTAGACAGAAGATGTATCAATGTCCCTGAAAACTTCTAGGGCAAAGAGTCATTTGTATTTGAATTGGGTATCAGACTGTCAAGTGCATATTTATAGAATGATTTGTCAAGTATCACAGAAGTAGCATGTACCTTTATTTGGTTACCGGTTTAGACAGGATTTTTTTTCTCTCCTTTGAATTATCTGGGCCCGTTGCCACTGTGCCAGAGAGATTAATTTATCTTTTTTGATGTACTGCTATTGTTGATAGAGTGGAGAGTGAAAATGGTTTAAAAAATCTCCAAGGTGTAACTTTCTAAGAGTGTTCTAACAAAGCGAGGCGAACAGAGACATGCAGGAGGCCCAGTGCGCTCTGATCATGTCAGCGTCGGCAGGATTGTGAAAAGGCATTAATTGGGGAGCATCAGGTTATCAGGCTGAGGAAAAAATCTTCACAGAAGTAATCAAACCTTGATGAATTAAAGGAATGTGCTAAGCCCTCGTGTCCGGCGGTGATAGAACTGACCCTCAAGCTTAGCTGATAGCTTTCTTCTGATAAAGAATTAAACAAAAAAACAACACAAATCCAGGCTTTATCAGCATCAGCATATTAAGCATCGTCGAAAGAGGATAAAAATGCAGATGGTGCCAAAAATGGAACAGGAAACTTAAGTGGAATGAAAATGTAATCACTAAAACACTCAAAAGGTTTTGGAGAGGATGCTTATGTGGCCCACATGCTGGTCTTCTTTGGTAAATTGCGTTTGTCAGACTTTAAACATCTTGGAGGTTGATTTGATGGCTTGATTGACTCGATAAAAACAGTGCAATCTGTGATGATGGGAATCGACAATATTTTTGGCAAATGCATCCCACTGGTGAAGAAAAGGTTTGCATCTAATTTGTCTTTGTGCTGATGCTGATTGATGGCACACTTCAAATGCATCGTGTTGTTAACTTTATACAGCTGGCTTGATGGACATCCTCATCTAAAGTGAGCTGAAATTCAGAGTTATAAATGTCAAGTTTTTTTTTTTTTTTTTTGGATGTTCCTCCTCTTGGCCAGTTTCCCTGCACTGTGATATATATCACTGTGAACTGTTGGTACAGGTGGGGACAGGAGCCATATGCTTCCTGTACTACAAAAGGTGCCACACATGCACCCTCTTTTTTTTTTTTTTTTTCACATTTTTTCCCTTTTCTTTGAATTGGTAATGGCTCGTTACTCCGCTTTGCAGCTCTGATTGCTGCTTACTCCACTATTAGCCTAGCAGGGATTATATCAGCCATGCTACCAGCAATTAACCTGAGTTCACAGAACACTTTTCTTTTACTAGCGTCAGATCAACAGAATGGCATAATGTGTACGAAGGATGCCACCTCTCTCCACAGAGGCTCCTGATCAATCCAGAGGGAGTTGCTAGTGCAATGACAAAAATTCTCACCCATGAACACTGTCAATATGATACGCTGTATCTGTGGTTCTGCTCCATCGATTTTGATCAAACTGTCCATTGTAAAGTCTGAGAATCTCCTAGGATGGCATTGCTCAACCAGCTGAGCATTCCTTAAAACCTGATGTTTTTTCTAAAACTTTGCAAGATCATTTGTTTTTATTTGCGTTTCTCGCGTTAATGTTTACAGAAATATTGAAATAACGACAAATATCAATACTGAATATTTGAAATGTTTGGCCTTAAATGCTCTTGTGCACAAGCCTTGTCATATATATCTTTTATTAAAAATCCAAAACATGTGTTGTCAATGTTGTAGTATCAACATAGTATTGAATATTGATCTTTCTCAAGAAATTGTTTTGAAGTTAGAAATTCCATTATTGTGACAACACTAACTTGCACAAGTGTTTATTCGCCCCAAATAGCCAGAACACTCTGCTGTACATTAGCTGTAAGCTAGAGGGCAATGGCAGGCATTGAGTTTGTGTATGTGTCTTGTGTTTACATCCACTTGAGCTTCTTAGCTAAACTCGGTACTAACCACTAACTCCGGTTCTCTCTCTTTTGTTTTTCCCCTCTCCTCTGTATGTACATAAAATATAGTACATTTAGTACAGTCCGCAGTCAACACAGTAGCATATACACCAGACAATGGGGGTCACCACCGCAGAGCGCTGCTGCAGTCAGGTTGATAATCAGGAGTGAAGATAACGAAAGTTAAGAAGTAGTCTCTTAAGAAGTGAGCTCTTCTCCTGTTGGTCAACAGCTCCATACACACCTAATGATGCATATGACAAAATTCGCTGCCTGGGTCGAATAGACGTGAATTTGTGTCTATTCACATCTTTGCATTGACTTTGTATGTAATCTAAATGCGTTTGGTCTGAACACACCTTCAGTGATCTAATAAATAACATTTCCACAATAAAATGTCTAAAATGACTTGACATTTGTTTTATTTTTGATGAGTTGTATACTTCTGAACTATCTGAAATGATTCCAACAATGTTCAAACACAAAGAAATCTGTAATCTTAATAAAGGTGAAGGTGCTTTTGCTTGCAGGGAAACTCGTCATGTTTGCAAACAGGGAAGTTTGCAAACATGATGACATGTAAAATGAAGAAAACTTCAAGACATTACCTTGTCTTCAAACATTTATGCCTGAGTCATATCAGATAGACTTGCATCTGCAAGAGTGATTGTTAACATGAAGACGACAACTGCCACGATACCACAGTACTCCACAGCATCATCAAACTATAGCCGTTTTTATACTGGACAGCAAGCCGCCAATTTGGCTGTCCTTTCTGCGGCTAGGTCCGCGAATTTAGACAGAGCGCGGCATATTGGGGGTCTGTTTTGGTCCGCCAATATGACACCTCGGACGGTACACTTTTTGCCGCCTCCATTGCTATGTAAATCCAAGGCGTCGATGTGCCGGCAATTGCGTGACATGGGCGGAGGTGTCGATGATGTGTGCACTGTTGTGCAACCCACAGCCGGGAGTTTTAAAAGCAGGAAACAGCTGATCACAGCTGTCAGTTCATCACTTCATCCGCGGACGTCAAGATGAGCAACTGGAAAGCCGCTGAGATCCGGGAGATGCTAACCATCACAGCCGAGAGAATCGTCAATAACTAGATCACGGGGACTGTGAAAGATGGAATTTTGTACGAAAAGGTCGCCGAGGAGCTTAGCCGATGTGGCTTTCGCTGGGAGAAAAAGCAGTTGTTTTACGTCACTGTTCACGCCGAACTTCGTGCTTCACGTCACGTCACATGTTTACGCCTACCTCAGTGGCGGCTTTTTTGCAAAAGAGGAATATTACACCTCCGTTTCACATAAACAAGGCAGCAGATTGCAGCCTTTACCTGGCTGCAAATGTGGCACATTTTCTATCTAAAAGGGGCTTATGTCTTTTGTTTTTGATGAAAGTCTGCAGTCATCCAGGTCATGGTAATTCCAAGTGCTATATCGTAGGCAACTGGACTTGTTTCAGTTTCTTGAAGACGTTTCACCAGGCTTCTTCATTTCTGACTAACTGGAGGGGAGTTGCAGGCTTTTAAACCCTGTGTGGTATGTTTTTTGTTCTTTGTTTTGATTGTGAAACCATTTAAACAAGTAGTCAGGTGTGGTTTTGCCAAAATTAAATCGGAAGCGATCATCAGAGAGGAGCTGGCTTATGGAGCAGCCATGTTGGTCATTTTGACAGACTCTGATAAGCAGCCTATTTTTTTTGTTTAGATTTCAGGACTTGCTGGTTTGATGAGGTAATTGGCCATGTCAATAGCGATGGCCAAGGTTTGGCCCGGGCAAATGGCTTTTTTTCTTCAGCCGGGCACCCGTGTTAACAGAAGCCTGACTTTAATTGGCTACAGAATCTAATTATCAAGGTTCACAGGTCGCAGTTTACAAGGAGAAAAGACTAGGTGTTTTACAGTATACATTCTCATTTATTGTGTATTTTAACCTTTCCTTATTGCACATATTCAATAATTCATTAAATCCTTTCTTGTAGTTTTCGTCAAGTATACACTTCTAGTTGCACAAACACAGAAATGCCAACCCAACAACATACCCATATCTGTTTTTGCATCTTTAATGTGTTAGGAAACCTTGGGATTTGCATATTGTTTTCTCCTATTCTCCTATTCCTTCCTATTCCTTTTTTTTTGGCAGCACTAATGCCAGCGAGTTTTGAAAGTATGTCTTGATATCTTCTCACCGCATGTGTCTGAACACGAAGAAAGGTAGTGAAGGACATCAGGCCGCCAACATCACCCATTTTTTTTTTCTTTTTTTATCTAATCGCTCCATCCAATCTACCTATCTGCAGTGCCACAATCACTGGATGCAGCATTTCATTTAAAAACAAAATGCCTAAATTTAATTGAAAGCTCTTGCAGGGAGATGGTGTGCCAATACATATGCTCTCTATCTATGTCAGATCTTGTGATGTTAACATATTTTTCTTGTGGTTTCTTAACTTGGATGTAACGCTTCATCCTTGTCCAATGAGGGCTGGAAAAGGTTGGAGGGAGGAAGTGAAGGAGTTAGCGAGTGGATGCTGGCATTCTTGCTGCGCAGGCCTGATATCATTAAGGACTCTCCATGCGTTCTGCCTTTACTGAGCTCAAAGGGCATGTTAGCCCCAGGTTCATCAGCTTGCTATTGTGTAGCACCGGCTCAGAAAAGGCTGCGCGAGTGGCTCTGAACAGCCAAGGAGGAGGAGGATGCGAGGAAGGGGGGGGGGGGACACGGCACAGGCTGCGTTTCCCATTTACCAGCAGGGAGGGGGGTACACAAACAATTGAGCCTGCTTTCCCACACATGTGCATGCAAACCTTTCTCCTGCACTGCCTTATTCTCTCTTTTCTGCTCTGTCTCACACTCTCCCTTGCAGTTTAACACTCAGTATATTTCTGTCACCCACTCAATATCTCTCTCTTTCTCACTCCCCCCATTTTCCCCCTGCCTCTGCTTCCTCTGTTTACCTCTCCTAAACAACACCCTCCTTCCCTCCCTTCCATTTCTTTGCCGTGCCGTCTCCCAGCCTCTTGCGCCGTGTCTTCGTCCCCTGATTAGATTTGGCCCCGGCGCTATCTCATTTGGCCCCGTCTGTGGCGGTGGCTCGCCGAGTATCTTGGGAAGGCTCTTCGTCTGCGTCGCCGCAGCCGTAACCACGTTAGCTGTGCTTAGGATGTCACCAATGGTTTGCCTTACAGACGTGCATCCGCCTGGGACCACTCTCAGTCCCATAACAGTCTAATGGCAACAACAACAACATAACTGCATACAGACTGACACACAATTATGAACATGAACGCATACACCCACAGAGATGGTATTCTGGGTTTTCACTTCTTATTTTTTTTACCTATGTGTATCTAGAATGTGTGCGTATGTGAGTGGATATGACTATTATTATTATTACAACTGTTATATGAACAGATAAAGTTAAATGCATCTATTTGATTTTTAATTCACAGGGTTTGTCGTACGACGTGAAAAGTGCTGCAAAAAGGTTATGTCATGAGTAATAAATAGCTATGCAATAATCATACTAATGTGTCATCATGCAACAAATAATTTAGTTTCAGTATCAATAAATCTGTCAACTTTTTTAATTAATCGTGTGAAATATGGTGAAAATGATCATCACCAAGATGATGTTTCCAAGAGCCCAAAAATAGTATGTTACACTGCTTGTTTTGTCTGACTAACAGTCCAAATCTGAAAGATATTCAATATTAAATATAAAAATTTATAAAACCCCAAAGCTTCAGCGAGGGAGTGTTGGGCATTATTCTTGGTGAATAACTTTACAATAATGA
Source organism: Pagrus major (assembly GCF_040436345.1). Taxonomy (NCBI): domain Eukaryota; kingdom Metazoa; phylum Chordata; class Actinopteri; order Spariformes; family Sparidae; genus Pagrus; species Pagrus major. The sequence goes on along the minus strand of NC_133224.1, from coordinate 25,009,286 downwards.
TTAGGGAATAATTTAAGTCCCCTTCCAGTGAAAAAGGTGTTGTTCTTCTTGTTCATACAGCTTCACTGTGTAGAAGGATGCATGTCCAGAGTTTGGCATGTGAAGGCTGTTGTCACATTCATTACTTTCACATTTATTATTTAACAATTCTTCTGTGCTCATTGAAAATGAGCAAAATTTCTTCAAATAAATCATTTTTTTGTTGATTGATTGATTGATTGACTCGTTTCAGCACTATATCAGACTTATTTATGTGTGTTCATGAGGCATGTATTTTATTCTGCGTGTGAGAGTGTGGTGGACTTATCACGAGCATATTCTGTCTGCTCTTTGGTCTCGAGATTCCGTCAGTAATTAAAGCACCACCTAAGGTAGCGTGCTGCTGATTTGATGAGGGTTGCCAAACATGAAGAGAATGGGCTTGATACAGCAAAAAAGACCATTATATCACCAGCTTATTGCACTATTGTGCATTCCTCCTATGGGAGCTGGGCTTGTGTTTTTTTTTTTTTTTACCCCTTTATCACACACTCCCTGCTATCTCTCCCTTCCCTTTTCTCTTACATGCTCCTTCGCTCCCTTTCTTTCTGTTATACCCCCTTCACAACCTCTACTCCAGCAATAGAGCCTGTCAGCGCTTTTTACACTCTTAGTTGTCCCTTTGTTTTCTCTCAGTTACTGCACTTTCTATTTCTTTTTCTATAGCGCAGCTGAAATGTGTACTAACCTTACAACCGTTAGCTGGAGCTAATTTATGTCTTTTTAGTCTTGGCAGAAGTACGGTGTGAGGAGAGTGTTTTGTTTGTGTTATTGCTGAACTATAGCCTGAATTTTAATGCAAGGATGACAACAACCCAAAATGTTTCAACTTCATTGAGTCAGCATGCACTCTATGTTCCCATATCTGTATAATTAAATATGAATCACCAGCCGAAACAAGATTAGATATTTGTAGACAAAATGACCATTTCAGCTCTCTTTAGTGTACTTTCCTCACTATTCACCTCCTAAATTACGGCCAGCCTTCAGTTTTTAGCCCTCGCAGCAGACTTTTTACTGTCCTCTTTCCCTTATTCTCCATCACTTGCCTTTAACACTCTTGTCTGCTCTTTCACTCCCCCTCCCATGTCAACTACACCTCTGCCAAACCCATCATTTCAGCTTCCTCCTCCTCTCCTCCCTCTCTTTCCCTCCGTTCCCTGCTAGCTGTGTTTTGCCTTCCTAATGCTCTTTCTCTTCTTGTCCAGTTTTCTGTTTCCTCTGTCAACTCTTCCTCCATCTCTGCCCCTCTCTCTCTGCCTGGCTCTCCCCTTCTATCTGTGGTGGTGTGTATGTCTCTGCTCTGGCTTCTGTGGATATTAAGCTGTAACAGGCAATGCGCTGCGTTGGTCTCTGATGTATGTATGACCTGCTTTCCGCCAGACCCAATCTCCAGCAGCCAGCCTGCCTGCCTGCTTGCCTTTTTCTGGGTTAGCCCCTGCCAAGAGTAGCAGTAGTCTTAGCTTGCGTCCTGCAGCCAGCCTCATGTTAGTCAGTAGGGACATGACCCTGGACTGACAGGGTTACACCACCACAGCTTTTATCTAGGTTTTCATAACCCTGCATACATGTGGTATTTATGCAAGAACAATGTTTGACAATACTATTTGTATTTGCTTTATAATAATACAATCGAGCAGACAGCAAAGCAAATTATGTGCTTACGAGGAGAGCAAAAGTACATAAAAATGTTTATCATCTCTCTTTGAAGTACTCCCTTTCTTCAGTCTCTAATTGTTCCTTTTTCTCTCGCCCCCTCTCTCACTTCCTTTGTTATATATCCTCTAATCTTGTATTTGCAAAAAACGGGGGGAAAAAAAGTCTCTTTTCCTGTCCCCAGCACTTTTTGTTGTTGCTGACATGCATCTGTTCAAATTAGCAGCCTCTGTGCAGTCCTCATAGCAACCAACCACTTTGTAGTGTACAGAATGTGATGGAGACCCAAGCTGGTACTAGGGCGCCATGTACAAAAACACACACACACACACACACACACACACACAAGCTCCACAGGCGGTTCATTATTTTGGGCTGAATACATCATTGCCTTTAGCTTATCTACGGGTGCAAAAGGTTAGTCTCCTCGCGATGACCTGCTCTCACTTGCTCAAAGCGAGACGAGCTGCAGGAGGTTCTGTGACCTACTCTTGCAGTCTGACAGTAGGGGGCGCACTATCAGGACGCCCTACAGCTACCCCAGCAGAGGGTCATCTGGTATACCACAAATCCCATGGGATCTTGTGTTGAGTTCTTTCTCGCCGTCTCCCTGTCAGGGCGGCTAGAACATGCCCACGATTTCACCTCCCTGTTGTTGCTCCCGCCATCCCACCCTGCTTGCATTGTTGTGCTAGAGAAAACAGCGCAATCACCTGGGGCGATATACAGCTTTGTTGATCAATGAGACACACAGGACTTTTCAGAAGAGGAATAAACTCAAAAGCATGGTGTGCTGGGAATTAGGGACTATGCTTCATTATTTTTCGTGGGTATTATAGAAGCCTATAGAGTACGTGCTGCCAGAAAGTTGCATCGATCAACGGTGACAGTGCAGCAGCATGACAAATCCATCCTCATGAGTGTTGGTAAGCAAAAGTTATAGTGAATAAATCTGCAGAAAGCAGGTGATGTTTCAACCCCGCACCTACAGATACAGCTGTCCCATTGTCCAACTCCACCTGAAGTAGGTGTCAACAAGCACCCCAACACAACATGTTTGTTATTTTCATTTTCTTTTATCGAGCAAACATCCACCCACTGGTGGCAAACGAAGAGGCACGTGGTCCCTGTAGTCTCTCAGTCCAGGGGGAGCCAAAACATATGTTCCTCGTGCTGCTTTGAATTCACATTTGTTCCATCCATATGCAACAATCGCATAACTCCTTGTGTATGAGATGACAGGGGTCCCCTTCAATACATTTGACAGTTGCTGGTAACAGTGACTTACACCTTGCTTCCCCAATGGTGGTTGACCACAAGCAATTTTGATTTTTGTCTTGCTTTGTTCAAAGTTTAAAATGAAAACGACATTCACTGTCACTAGATATGGTACGCACCAGCATCCCGGACGAAACAAATGCATTCATTATTCACTCAAAAAACTGTTTGAAAACAGATCAAACTGTAAAAAAAATTTGCTGATGTTTTCATAAACATGTTTTAGTGTACTGTTTAGCTCTAAAATGAGAGTTTCTTACTAGGCTGCCGTTGAAATTAGACACGGGGAGTACAAGGAACCTAAAAAAGAGGAGAGGTCATTATGTCACCGAATCTTGCTTTGGTGCCAGATTGTGGTCCCCTCTATTTTGAAGTCAAGTCATCAAAGAACAAACTTCAGAGAGTAGGTTAACAACTAATTTTTTCCCATATGATTGACAAGGCTGATAAAATTGTGATCAAACAGGACAAGTCCAACTGATTTATGCTGATGAGACTGCAATTACACTGCGAGTCTTTCGTACACAAAGTTGAAGAACGAACAACGCGTCGATTTAAACAATCAGTTGTTAACCTACTCTCTGAAGTGTGTTCTTTCATTTTCTGGAGCCATTTCTTCATCAAAAGTGATATGACATAGATATGCTGGGTTTTAGTGTGTTTCTCCATGCCTCCCATAGACTTCAATACAGCTGTCACCACAGTCTGGCACACAAGCAAGATTCAGTGACATAATAACCCTTGCTTTTTTTTAAGGTTCCTTGGGGGAGTACAGGAAGACTCACATTCACTCTGCTATATCTTTACATAGAAACTAGTTGTTTGTGGCTATATTAATGTTCAAAATGTCATATAATTAGCCTTTAAGATTAAAATGAATTTAAGAATTCTTGAAGAGTCCATTTTTCTTGATAACCATTGTGTTATTTTGTCGGCCACATTGTCCATTGGGCCACTGAAACCAGTAGTGTCTCTGCATCTCGAGCTCCTTGCATGCCAATCCTGCAATCAGCACCTGGCAGCAGCATTAACGTGCATCTCAGATGCTCATCTGGCAGTCACAACACGCCTCCACTGTGTTTTTCATATGACAGTTGTGACTCATAGCTCCAGTGACCTCTTTCCCCGGGGGGTAGCTAACATGATCTGTTCATCCCGACGCGCTCCTGATGGATTTCTTGCAAACTTGCTCAGCAGGCACAGGTGGGTGGTGGGGATGAGCGGGGGTGGTCCAAACAGGATGCTCCCGAGGGCCTCGCGTGGATGGAGGAGGGCCGAGCCGCTTCATAACAAACCCAGAGTGCCGTGAACGAGATAGAAGCAACACATCAGTGTTATTTATGGTGTACAGGAAGATCATTACGGCCACTTCAATCTTAGCCTGATGGATGTCTTTAAGTGCCTCCTCTCTTGATCTTTAATGGTACCTTGTAATCAATGGAATACCTGACCCCCACTGCCCCCCTCAACTTAATCCTCCTGCCATCTTATTTTTTTTAAAGAGGGGGGTCCACGTGGATTGAGTTTTAAAAGGAGGTAATTAAACCAGTGGCAGCTGAGAACTTATTATGCTGGTGAAAGAGGAGCTGCCTATATGTTGGCCCGCTGATCGTTCAGAAGTTATCTTTAATCCCCCATAACATTAAAGGCTGGCCATTCATCAAGTCACAGGGCAGCTTTGTGCACTGAAAGGCTCCTGTCGCTGCCTTTTTTCCTGGAACATAATTGAAATTTTTCCCCCCTCTTTCAGCAGCACTCTCCGGAGCACTTCACCTCAAATGTGAAAACAAACTGGTGTCAATAAATTAAGGCAACATCTCAGGATACAGTAAATTTACTATTGCTTCGGGGCCCTATTTCAAACTCTTTCCTCTGCCCTTTCCAAAATAAAATAGTGAATATCAAAGCTCATTGTTTTTTTTGTTTTTTGTGTGTGTGAGTTGTAGGCCCAGTAGACACATTCATCCGACTCATCGTAATTATAATTTTGTAATTAAAACAGCGGTCAAGTTGGGAGATCATGCAGAGGTTGCTGCTGTTGTTTAGCTGTATTTCTGCTGGCACACAATCATAGTCGAACTGCCAACGGCCACTAAAAGGATGTTTTCATGCTTTAAATTAGAATATTCATAAACTGCGCAAATGGGTGGGATTGAAGAGTATTGTGCTCTCTAATATGAGGATAAAGGGCATCGTTTATTGCTGTCTTTTGTTGTTAAGCTTTAACAAAACAGAAAACAGTACATGGTAACATTTTGAATTGTTTGGAGACCTTGATGACCAAAAAAGTGCCAGCTTTTTGCCCCCTTTTTTTGTTCTAAATGAATATCTAAGTTTTCAAATATGCATCTTCCAGTTTTTGTTCATTGAACAGACTTTTCAGGGTTGGGTATTTTATGACCTGGCAGCCCACCATCTCCCATTACGCATGCAGAGCAGTGTTACCATTATCACTGTTATTTATTCACATGAGAATGCTAATGTGGGAGACGGATCTGGTTCAGGCGAGGTCTGATAGAGCATGACTACCCCGAAGCTATATCTCCAGTCAGATGGGGATTGGGAATAGGGTGTTCTGCCATGTTCCCTTTTGTAGTGAGTAACAAATGTTTCTGCTGCTGATGTGGTAAAAGCTTTCCCTCCTTTGTCACCTTCGCTCTTGGTTGAGCCCTGGCATCCCAGCGCTCCATCACGATACAGTTTGGCCTGGGAACCGGTGACCCATGTTATTGGTTGGCAAGGCTTCTTCTCTTGAATGGGGGTGGGCTCTTTTCCAGCCTCTAATCCGGCAGCCTTTTCTGTGTTTATCAGTGGCTTGTGATGAAAAAGACCCACAGGTATCGGCGAACTGTAGGTGTCGTTGAAGAGAGAGCTTGATGTATTGTGAAAGCTGCCTCTTCCTCTCAGTCTTCTTTGTATTCTCACCACTTGCCAAAAAGTTTTAGACAACATGCTCTTTCACTCTTCATCAAAGCGGAGCTGGGCCAGAGAGGAAGAGAGAGAGAGAGAGGGTGTGCGACTGGACGTGAAAGAGAGACAGAGTGTAAGTGAGAGAAGTTTGGCGGCTGAACAGCCATGAAATACAGCCCTCCAACGGTTATTGCTGCAGTAAAGGCAGATACATAAAATACAAAACAGAGACTGGCGTGTCTATTTATGGACCAGATTATCGGTGCATTAATCAGGCCCGCTATTTGGCACACGCTGTACCTACCCCCAGAAGCCTGGGTTACCAAAGTCGGGGGCTGCTTTATGGGCTGCGTCAGATCGATGGGTGATTCACTCACTCACCAACAACATCCAGATTATGAATAAACTTTTCTGAAACCACTAAACTCTTAAAACAGCTGGGATTGACTTGTTACCCCTGTTTTGGGGTCGTGAATTATTTAAAGGATAATTCTTCTTCATTACATATTGAGTCTTATTTTTGCAGTTCTGGCCATCTTTTCTGTCTGATTGTACTCACCAAAATAAATGCTGAGATCTGGGAACACCAGGGGCACCATAGTGACAGAAATAGGGCAACTAACTGTCCAAGGCATCATCACATGGTGGGCACTAAAGAAGCCTGGAATAAAAAGTTTGTTTGTCTCCTCAACTTTTAAATTTGTGTTAAATTATTCATAAAGTATTATTGGTGGCTGAATAATCAGCTCGACACACTATTTTTTGTGTTTAAAACAATATTGGAGCCACTTGGGGGCCAAAAAAGTGCACATGGTTTAGTTTACTCCTACAATTGGGTCAGAAAAAATAAATACAGCTTGCTAGCGCTGTAAAACATTGCTCCAGTGGAGTCTTATTCAGTCTTTCTTTATTTATTGTGAAATAGTCTTCTCTTCTCAGTGTAGAGGCATTTTTGCAAGATATTTCAATTCCACAAACCCTTAACAACTATAAAAGAAATAATCCATACTGTTCTCCCTCTAACACAACAACCACCAAATAAGAGCTTTTTTTTTGAGAATGAAAGATGAAAAAGCCTCTAAAATACATAACCTACCTAGCTTTAACTGGTAAGAACCAGAAAAAAATCCTATTCCCCTGTTTTTTTTTCCCTCTAGAATTTCCAGTTTTCAAACAAATTTCTGATTTTGATCTCTTGAGGCTTCTAAAAAGAAAGTAAAGTCAAAGGTCACTTCTTGGTTGAACTGATCAGAAGGTTGGGAATTATTGATCTAAACTACTTTAATTGGAGGTAAAACTAAATGCGTCTCAGAAATGTTTGGAATAAACCCATTTTTACAGGAAACCAATATGCAATCCCAACTATGGCAAGAATGATGGGTCAAAGTTGAACCAGGAAGTTGGTCTGTAAATTGTGATAGATCGACTTCATTTCACCACCAAATAATTCGGATTGCTCTTGATTCTTGCTTAAACAGAAATAAACTCAGTGAACGCAGTGTTATCACTGCAGAGAACAAAGGCCAAAACTATGGAAATAAGCTCTGAGCTGTAATAAACTAACTAATTCAAGAGGTTTGTTGCAAATAATAGAAGGTGTGAGTTAATGGGCCATAAGAATTGAAGGGTTAATTTGCTTCCCCAACCAGCTCTGAAGCCTTGTCCATTATGTGTCATTGTTTAGGCTCTGTCAGTCTCTGTCCCTCTCTCTCCTCTTCTTCAGCTCTATCCCAGCCTCTATAATATTATCTCTCTCTGTGAAGGCTTTAGGCTCTATCTCTGCTAATTAGAATTTAATGGACCAAAAGTGATTGGTGTACTTCCAGAAATAAAGTGGGCTATTCATATGTAAAGCAAACAAACAGTACTTGGTATAGAAGTATTGTTTGGGTGCGTCTCTTGCCAGAGTCACAATGACGCAGAGACTAGGGATTATACTAGGCTAAGAAGCATATTTAAATGCATGAGTTTTTTTTCTCTTCTTTTATCGCACTTATTAGGAGCAAACACATAATCTCTGCAATTGAATGTCCTGTAATTTTTCTTCAGCATATATTTTACTTCCTGCCGTGTTTGCTTGACTTTGCTCTTTTTTTTTTTTTTTTTTCCTATGGCCCCTGAGTGGGTGCCCATTCCATAGACCCTGAGTAATCATCATTATAAAATGATAAGAACCGTAGCCTGACTGCTCCCTGTGGAATGAAGCATTAGAGGCATTTGTTCTTTAGGTCCTGCCCACACAGTGGTCTCACTGTCTCACACGCTCATTAACACTGTCTTTCTCACTCTCATTTTTATTTGTCTCTCCTCTTTTCGCTCTCTGCAGTTTGTCTAATTTCCTCCCCGTGACTCTCAGTGTTCTTCTCTGCCTCGGTAACATCCGCTGACTGCTCCCCTCTCCGTGTTTCACATACTGGCATAACTGATGGCTCTAATTTGTGTACTTTAAAGGGCCAATTCATAGAAGGTACTTAGGCTCGATAAGGAAATTGAAATGAATGACGGTGGCCTTATCAAAACCCTCTCCCTCCCTTCCACTCATCCCTGGGCAAGTGAGAGGTTTCATTGCATTAGAAGAACACTATCACAGCGAGAATATAAATGCAAATCTAAATGCCTTGACGCTATTGAAGGACCCCTCTTTATAGAATCAATAATCATATGCAGACTTGGGGCAGAGAGACCAAGAATTACTACGGGGAATTGATATACACACGGTTGTTTACATGTTGCTATAAAGGGGGGTGGGGGTGGGGGTGCACACACAGGGACCGGAGAACAAGGCTGCTTACACACTGTGGCACCAAAAGATGCGCATGAAGACAATTTTGTAAAAGGGTTTGCAGAAAATACAGATTGTCGCTTGCTTTAATTCAACCATTAACAAGATACAGCTGGGTTGTTCTCAGAGTGTAAATGATGCTGTCCAATTTTCCATTAGCTTGAGTACATGAAGCAAGATACACTCACTGTAAAGTGTCATGTTTATGATGCATAGGCATTCTGTATTCTCTACACTGCAAAAAAACAAAAACGAAAAACTACCTTCACAAAATATCAAACAATATCCTGTCATCTAGAGAAAAAAAAGAAAATCTTAGGATTCAGACCAAGACAAAATACATTCTGGCTGTGTAAACATGGGAACTTCAGAAATTCAAGATAAAGGTGCTTGGCACTGATAGTTTTTCACTTATTTGAGCAAAAAGGAGTAAATATATCAAAACGAGACTAAGAGAAGGTTCTGAAAATGTTGAAATAAGACTTCAGCTGATGCAGTCGTAAAGACAGAGAATAAAATTACTGTTTCTATCCTTTTTTTCATAGTTGTTGAAGTTTGGAAGTTTTACTCAAACTGGCCTTTCTGGATTGTCTCACCTGTACCTGAAGCAGCACAACATAGCCGCTTGCATTTTTTACTTTTAACACAGACTATTTTCCAGTGTTGTGTAAGTTCACACTTTACAGGAACTAACTTAAAGCAACATTATGTCACCTTTTTACCTCATTTAGATGGTACAATGTCTTGTAATAAAGTGAATGTTGTCTCTGTCTCAGCCACTCCGCCCCCCATCATTTGTTTCTGCATGTAACTTCAGTGAGAGGGTAGGATCACAGCGTTACATACATGTTTACTTCAAGATACAGAAAAACAAATAACATTGTTATGACGTAATGAGTTTGGTTTGTAGTTAGCACCTACATTACGTCTGACAAATTGTTACAGACTCAGGCTTTATATTTATGACAGTGGTGTTGCACTCAGAAACTTTGGGGAAACTGTTAAATTCATAAATGAATTTACATTTTACATCATACTAAATATCTCAAGAAAGCTGCATGTTAGTGACTTACTTTTCTTTTTGCCAAGAAGGATACCGTCATGCTAACGCAGGCTTCGGTATGAGTGTATACCATTGAGCAGCTTTGTAATCCAGCATTTGAACTCTAGTGTCCTTTTAGGAGACGTTTGTAAAATTGATCCATAATGATAAATCCAACACTGAATTTCTCAAAATACTAAGAAAAGAAAAAATTATAGGTAGTGGGTAGGATCTCTGGAAAATTGTACGTAGCATACCTTGAAGTCCAGCTACATGTTATTCTGAGATTGTCCCTCCCATTAAGATGCATAGTTTTTTGTTTTATAGTGAAGACCCTCTATTGTTGCACATCCCTTAGCTAAGCGATGAATGTACCAGACTGCACTAATTAAAAAAAATAAAGACATTTGAGGTGTTGGTGTCTTGACTACTTTGGTCTGAACCTTGAAAAGAGCAAAGCCATCTAGCTTTCTCTTAATAAATGTTTGGGACATTAGTATGGCAACAGTGTTATCACTTTGCAGACATATTTCTCATCAGCTCTAAATTAAAGATAGATTATCTTCGAATTTCTTACAAAGACAGATCAAGATCAGCTACCTTGAAACAAATTTAATAACCTCATGCAAATGATGCTTGACAAAATTATTTATCCTGAAAAGGCATTCTATTATTTCAAACAACGCTATCACAACTTTCATAAATGTGCGATGTTTGTGTAGATACAGACATGAGCAAAGAGCCGGCGTCTCCTTTCTTCAATCAAGTAAACCCCCTTAATGTCCTGTGATATCTCTAAATTTAGCAAAGCATTGTCAGAGCATACAGGTCTCAGCACATATCTTTATACAGCAGTGTCTAGTGAGGTGCAACGGCATGTTTTGACGCCCCGGCCCGGCTCAGCACGGCCCAGTGCCCAGTAATCACTCCGCTATTGGAGGGCTGGCATCAGCGGCTGCGCCCTCCTCACCCCCACCCACAGCCCAAACAACAGTCAGAGAGCTCTTGACAAATTGGTGCGAGTTAGCCACTCCTCAGTTCATTGCACAGCCCTGAATGCTAGCGAAACAACAACAAAATATAAAGGCACATAAAAGAAAGAGAAAGCATAGTCAGTTTCTGCTTCTGCTGGCTGTCTCCTCTCCCCTTCTTTTTTTCCTTTCACTCTCTTGTTCTTGATCCCCCTAACCCTCAACTCTTTCTCTCTCTACCTCACACACACACACACAGTCCTCAGAAGAAGTGTTTGCGCTACATCTCGGCTCGCTCACTGTGTCATGTTCAGAAATCAATCAGGGGTTAAGCTCACACCTTCTAACGAGCTCTTCTCAGAGGTACGCCTCAGCCATGTGCTCGGGGCAGCCTCAGCCAAAGGTACAAACGCCCGGGAAACACAGCGCTGCATCGAAGAAAGAGAGAGCCGACTGGAGAAATGAGAGGGCAGGCTTGAAGTCTGATGGATATGGAAACGGAGAGGGTTTGTTCAGGCAGAACAAAAAGGAAGGAGGGATGGAGACAGATGGAAAAGAGGGAGACAGGGGTGAGGGTATTAGTCAAGGTGCTGGGCCTCCCGCCTCCATCACGCAGCACACAGGTGTGTGGTTCACCAGCCCCTCATTAGCTATGCACCTGGGCCCTAATGGTGAAAGGTGTCAAGATGAACTGGGGCAGCATGGGTGCAGAGAACACCTTCATCCAGCAAAAGACAAATGCATTCTCCGACTTTTCCTCATGCAGAACCAAAACCCATCCTGCGATATGAAGTGCATCAAGCAGCAGCCATTTTGTTTCGAAAAACTCTCCACACCAAGAAAGTGAGGAGAGCTGCTTCTCTTACCCGGGGTTTATTTCCTTGTAATTCGTTTTATCGTTGTTGTTCTGCACCTCAGCCCAGCTGTTCTCATCGAGACTAGCAATTAATGTAATTTATTCTTTTGTGAGTTTAATGGCCTTAGGTGAGACCGAGACACAACAACAGCAGAATGAAAAATGCTGGCTGCTTGACAAAGGGGTTTTTCCGGGCTGGGGCTGAGGCCCCCGCGCAAAGAGTTTCTTTGACAAATACCGAGCCCTGGGAGCCGTCGTCGCACAGTTGGAAAGGAGTTCTCCCAGTAAACAGGCACCAGCCTTGTTCTTCCACTAAAATAAGATGGGAAGGATTAAAGGTGAAACACAGGTAACGCTTGAGACAGCAGAGTATAAGTCTGCTGTTGTCTTCCGCTTGGCCCTCCCTTCTTCCTTTCCACTTTAGTCTCTTCTTGCTTGCTTCCTCTGTCTCTTTCATTTTTATTTTTATCCATAGATGAGTGACTAAAGCTGTCAACGTTTAGACCGGGTTTAAACTTTGACAGACAAAGAAAATCACTCCCTTCATATTCTCTTATCCCTTCAACCGTTTCTCACTCGGCACCACAGTGTTAGCCCTCTATTTCAAAAAGTTCTTTATTCAACCCTTGTGCGCTTCTGCGAGCAGTGTAACTATAGGTGTCAAGTGAATAATATTGATATCGACAGACGGATACTGCGTATAGCATGTGGTGTAACCAAACTGTATAATTATTGACAGTGTATGGCTACTCACTGTCACATGATCATCGAATCACTGTCACGCTCTTCAAGCAGTTGTGTTAGAGTAATTGCTGCCTGGATGATCGTGGCTCTGTCACCCTGAAAAGGACCCGTCTTATCACCAAGAAATGCATCATGGGATGAAAGTGATTGCTCTGAATTGTAAGTGATTAGAGTTTGTCTAGACGTTCCTGGGAGTGATTGGATTGATTTGATGCCAGGGAGCGGATCGGACACTGGCACAGAATCACTTTTAACTCTTTGTTCTTGTCGGGGGGAAAAGAGAAACACTGATGTGTTTCTCTTTTCTCATGGTACCTTACATTCTAGTTATAGTTCTGCTTTTTTCTGCAAAAAAGTCAATATTTATCATTATTAGTAATATAGGTAGTAGTTACAACCAATTAATCACTTTGTTTGTCCGCCAAAGCCTGCGCAGAAAAAAAAAACACAAAGCAACTGAACACATCACAAAACGGTTTACAAATGAATTCAATTAAAAGTTAATCATACCATTTGTAAGGTAATAGTAGAAATGGAGTGTTTTTTCTCCATTGACCAGTGGTTAAATTACCCAGAACTATTTGAGAGTATCAGGAGACAGAGCCTGAGGCCTGTGCAAAGACCGGAGGATGATTTCTGAGGCCCGTTGCTTCATCCTCTTTTGGGTAGATGTAAACCTTCGTCACTGAGATCTGCCAGGATTTCTTTGGTAAACAGAATGTGTACATAGACATAGATAGTATCCTCTGTCTTTTCTTACTAAAACACTTTTTACACCAGGATTCATTTTTATAGACACGCACCATCTCTGCACTTGACTTGCAGGTGATTGCAGCCTCCTTGTGTTTGCTTAAGGAGCACTAAATCTGTCTATAGCCAGGTTGCCAGTACTTCCTCTCAAGCCAAGTCTCTCTTACAGCCAGAATAGAGGCATCTCTAAACTCTTGCCGTTTTTCTGCCCTTTTGTAGTGTAGAGTTTCCACTGTTATTCCAGTTGTTCCACTGTTACCTGGGGAAAGCAAACAAGGAAGACAACAGACCGTATTCAAACGGCAGTCATTGTCATCTTTTGTCACGGTCAGGGTGGGAAGCTCCACCCTCCAGATTTTCACTTCCCATCGTCTGTGGTGAAATCATAAACATTTATCAGATTCCGCACGTTTATAGGACTTGCACCCTGGAGCACAGCAGTACAACATTTGAGTCTCCCACCCTGAGTGTCATGTCAGAAGAAGATGGCCACTGTGTCAATATGGTCAATGCTTTGTGTCAGACCAAAAAACAGAGTAAAACCAAGGCTCATAAAAAGCCAATCTTTACGCAGATGGTGTTATTTTTGTCAACATTCATTACACTGTCCAATCAGTATTTACTTACTTTGTATTTACTACAGAATGATAAGTTAAAGCAAAAAAGTTCTCTATTGCCAGTTAATTACATGCTGTGTCTTGAATTTATATTCCAAACAAATGGGGGGGAGCATATCAGCAGAGTAACTGCTGACTGCTGCTAACTGTAGCTGTAGTTAGCTCAGTTAGCTACGTAGCTAGCGGTTTGGACTGGGAGCTCAGAGTGGTATTAGGAGAAAAGACTGGCCGGGGCTAGTTGGCTTGCATGCTAACATCAGGGTGTGGAGGGTTTGGAGTTGTTTAAATGCACCTTTTTGATGGATTTGTGTGAAAGAGTGTCTAAAGAAATAAAGTGAGGAGGAATGGAGCTTATTACTTTTGCTTTTGAGGATGTTTTTGTAAAGAAAAGATGAAACAGTAATAGTAGCATTAGATTATTGGTCCGCAAACATGGAAAATGTCATTTTAAATCTATTTTATTGGTCTTAAAGAGCTCTCTGATGAATGGCTGCATTACTCATAACATTATTGTTGTTTGCTAAAGGTCCTATATCCACTACAGACCTGACAAAGTGCCCTTGGCATGTCCGAATTAATGGTTCAAGTGTCCACGAGATTGTGTCTGGAAAGGAAGAGAGACTGCTGCCAAGTGGCTGACATCCAGCAGCTTGAAGATGTTGGGTGTCATAAAGTGTACTATACTTTAAGTTGAAGCACCTCAAAACAGGTCGTTTAACTATTGCAATTAACATTAAAATGATCCTGTTCCACTTCTGACAGCATGTTCAGAAATGAATTAGAATGTAGCTGACATCCTTTTATAGGTTAAAAGGGATAATTTACCTGATGCACACATCAGAGGACTCTATTAGGCTACTTGTAAATCCATTCATCTGTTTGGGGATGACTCATTTCCCTTCCTGTGCAGCCATAACTCTCCCTACTTGCCAATCAAGCACATGTTCCACTTTAGTAGACGTGTGCCTCTCATATAACCATATATTACATTCTACGATCCATCCAGAGGAAAGAAAGAAAACCGGTGCTGTTTAATTCTTTCAAATGTTCTCATCAGGTTTGTCAAATTGCTTTTTAGTTTGAGGGAGTGATTACAGAACAATCTGTAAAACAAGGCAAAATCTGCAATAGGGGGGAAAAAAAGACACACAGGATGTTTTCTTCCACTTAGCTCATTTGTCATGCATGGAACAAAAGCAGAGAGGGGTTTCAAGGACAAGGTTTTAGACACGTCTGCTCTATTGATTGGTTAACGAGCCTGCATTCAGACCACTTCCACATCGAGGGGTGAGCAGCGCACAGACACAATGGAGCATATTTCCCCTGCTCACAATGCGGGCATGCAGCGGTCGGCTGCCTGCTGAGGAAACGGGCCCACACTCAGGCCCTCTGCCAGGGGGGCCACTGCCAGGGGAGAGGATGGAGAAAGGAAGAAGGAGGTGTGGAAGGATGGATGCATAAGAGAGGGGAGAGTGGAGGGAAGTTAAAGGAAAGGGGTGCATGGAGTGTAGTGGAGAGAAATGGTTATAAAGAGGAAGAAAGTGTGTTGAATGGATGCAAGTATTTTTAAACAGAGAGGACTGCGGGGTATTAGAGGACTGGAATTGGATGCAGAAGGACTGAGCTACATTGAAGGTAGTGGAATGTGAAAAAGAGGTGAGGGGACAAGGAAGAATTGATGAAGCGGAAATTAAGACAAGACGAGAAGAGGGGGCTAAAGGTTTAGGAATTGAGTTAAGATATGATAATTTGTTTGCACAGAAGGAAATAGTAGTATAGTAATGAAACAAAAGGTTTAGAGATGAGACGGGTGGTAAAGGCAACTAAGAGCTGGAGTAAATGAATGAGGTGAAAATGTACGCAGTGATGCAGGAGATTCTAGATTCTCAAGTTTTTATATTATCATAAATAAAATATGTTTGGTCGGACGAATGTCGGGCTCTGTGATTGACATAATTCATGACACTTTATAGATCTATTATTTAATTAGAAAATAATCAGACGCTAATTGATTATTATGACTGATTAAACAAACTGACCTTAAAGGACAACTTCACAATTTCATACTGTTTAACTTTGTTTATATTTGCCGGACCCTGCCGCCTTTCTAGCTTCAAACAGTGTTCTGGGGACCTTATTTTCCTCTGGGAACCGCTTGTTTATTCACTTATGGAAAAAAGAAATATTTCTGAGTTGAAAGTGTTTTATTACTTCGTTAAATGTTGAAATCTTGAGTTGGAATTTCATCTCCGAAACTACATAGTGCCCCTTTAAATGATCTGATAATAGGAGGATAATTTCCATGGTAGTTCTTACACTTCAATTGAGCACTTCTTACACCACTGAAAAGTGCAGAGGCAAATCTTTTTATACGGGTAAAATAGCCCCTCTAAATGTATTATTAAACTCTATTATAACATTGAATTATCATTACTGAGGCATTAACATGTAGGTAACATTTTAATATTTTAAGTGGTGAAAGTGGATCTAATTTAAACTATTATACATTTTGTCAGATAATTGTGTACGTCACAAGCTGGTCATTTGTTTTGTATTTAAAATATTAATCTAGAGAAACTCCAAACTTGAGCTGTTAAATAAATGACGTGGAGTAAAAAGTACAATATGTCCTGCAGAAATGTAGAAAAGTCACATAAAATGAAAGTACCTCAAAATTCCACTTGACTGAAAGAAAGAAATGGTAAAAAATTAATTGAAATATTTTGTACGCTGCACAACCTCTCCCCTCTCTCTCCGTCTTTCTGTTTCCTTCGCCCTGAACCCATCCTACCCCACACTACCTACTGTCCTCAAGTCTTTAAAAATACAGTCCGTCTTGTGTGCTTGCCTTCATTCCATGTGACACAGAGCTGTTTCTAGCTCTGGCTGGTTAGCTGCACTGTGTCCTCCCTAGGCTTGTCCAAATTGTCTGCCTCCCTGCCAGCCTGTCTGTCCATCTGTCTGACTGGGTCTCAACTTGACCTGCCTGTCTTTCTCTGTATGTATCATCGTCTTTTTCTTCAACTTCGCCTTTATCGGCCTGTCTCTGTCTATTTTCTCCCTCCTGAATGTCTGTTTTTATTGTCTGTCACTAGCTGTCTTGCCTCATCCCTTTGACTTTTCTGATTGTTCTTTTTCTTGATTCGTTTCGGCTTGGAACCAGGACCAATTCCCATCAGCATTGCTTTCTGTCATATGAGGTGAAAAGTGACAAAATGTTTTATTAAAGTGCACCAAACTAGTAGCCGGCACATTTTTCTACTACCTATAGATGGGCAGTTTTTGAAACATCATCAATGAACATTTGAATGAAACGTAGTTGGACGCAGGTGAAAATAAGATCTAGAAAAATGCCAAACGCGTGTATGTTGCCGACAGAGAGGAGAGACGGTGGGGATGAAAGAGAGAAAACGCAGGCAACACCTCAGGACTTGATTTGCTGTCCCTGCTCCCTCCTACGCTGCTGGCTCACTTTCTGCTTTAGTCCCGGGGAACAGGTCACAAGCTCAACTCAACACTCCGCGGCTGACCGCTTGTCTTGTGTCTGGCGGTTTTGTGCGCCTGTGTACGGACCACACAGCGAGCTTCTCAGCGCCCCCACCCTGCTCCTGTACTCAGATCTCATTTTCGTGGGCCGTAAAACATTGAGTTGTTAAATTTCTTTATGCGTCCTGCTCCCCTCGCGCCCCAAGGGCTCCTGGTGCGTTTTAAATTGAATGATTGCCTGCAGCTCTCGGATTGTTTAACCTCTGCAGTGGCTCTGTAGGACCGTATTTTTAGAAGTTTCGCTCACGTTTTCCCCCTCTCTCCACCTGAGGTAACGGGATGAAAAAAAAAATGAACGATGGTCATTTCTGGGGAGGTCCTCCGTCGCGGCGGGCCATTCTCGACATCCTGTGCTTGTGTGTGTTGTGTGTGCATACCTACAGCGAGGAATGAAAGAAAATGCCTGGAGCCGTGCATGCGTTAGAGACAGTGCGAGTGTGCATGCGACAATGACTACCGTTTTCCTTATTTATGACCCTCACCTCCGTCCAGGCTGCCGATTTGTCGGAGGAGCTGAGGGAGGGGAGGCGTGAGGGGAAAGAGGGGGGGCAAAAAAGCAATCGGGCGATTCCGAGGTGAGCGCTGTTCCGGGCCCGTTAGCTTTTATGGCCCACTAAAGAAGAAGAGAGAGAATGAACATCCTTCCTGTCTTGATTGACTTCTCCTCCTCCGCTTCCCCGGCTCCTTCCACAAGCTCCTTTTCTCAACTCTCTTAAGTAGCTATAATGGACATTCCTGTATCTACCCTGGAAGCATTTCGTCAGGCTGTAGGAAACCAGCAAAAATAAGTACGACAAATGACCTGCCATAATCATACCTGCTCTATGAGGTTATTATTGTAGATTTAAACAGCTCTACTTTGATGTCACACATGGGGGAGACGGCCTCTTGGGCCTTATCGGGGAAGCCAGATATGTAATAAAGAGCAAGTAAGTGGTAATTACACACTGATAACTTTGGCAAGGACACAAAGAGGTTTTGATGTGAAGTTGTAAATGTGACATGGCGGTCATGTCCTGCAGCGGAGGCAGCTCCTTCCCAGTCTCCAGGCTTGTAAACCCCCCGCAACCCTCTGCTTTGTTTGGTCACACTTTTACTTGCCTCCTCATTAAGTCTTATTAGTCTTATTATAGTGCCTCTGAAGTGATGAAGATCGTTATAGTGGAAAATGTGACTTTGATCCTGTTTTTTCCATATACAAGTCTGTTTATTTAAGTCCCACGCCGCTTGTATTATTGTGTGCATTTTATGCGACGCATGCACATCTCTCTGCCAGTGTTTATTTCTATTTGTCGGCAGTTTTTGACAGTGTTTGTGGCTTATATGAGTTTACTATGCCCTCCATTCCTACAGTATGCAATATATGAGAGTGCAAGGGAGAGAGTCGGGGCCACGCTTGTGATTCAATGCGCACACCCCCGTGGACCAAGGCTTTGGGGAGAGCATGTGCTGATGAAAAAGTAATGTACTGTGTCTGCAAGGTACTACTTGCTTTTCCCTCTCGCTTCTCCAACTCCAAAACCTCTTCTCCCATACCAACCTGGGACCTCTTTAGCTAAAAACAGCTCACCAAAATGCTTCCCTGTCAGTTTGTCTTTGTCTCTTTGGCTTTCTCACTATATTTCTGAGGGAAAAGCCTGTTTAAGATCTGATTAGGAATACAGTATTTATGCTTTAAAAAAAAAAAACTTGTCTGAGTAAGCGTTATGCTTTCACAACTGTGGGACAGAATCATTAGACATTTATTCCAAAGAGTCTAAGTCAAACATACAAATCAGATTGGCTGTGTTTTCATATAATTGGCAGGCCATTTTTCATGTGAAATAAATTTGTTTGTCGGAACTTATTTCAAAATACTCTTTTCGGAAATAGTCAAAAGCTACCTCAAGCGAGCGCATAAACTTTTAACATTAATAAAGCCTCGCTGGGTTTCCCTCAACTAGACTGCAATTTAAAGGGTTAATAAGTCGTTAATCAAAGGGCTCCTTCAGTAATCCATCAAGACTGCACAATAAGTTGTGTTGGTACCAGTTAGATAATTTTTTTCACAAACTGGCTACCCAAAAGTTTTACTGATTCCTAAATGAAAAAAGTAACTCACTCTCTAATTTTCTCTGTCTTTCTTTCTCTGTCTGGCTGCCTCATTTATCTGGATCCACACACTAGAATAATCGACGGCTCTAATTTGTGTGCTTTAAGGGGTCAATTCATGGGAAGGCCTTCTGGCTAAATTGAAAAAGTGAAATGAATGGCGACAACCTCATCAGCACTGTTTGTCTTTCGCTTACACTCTCTTACACACACTTCCTCTAAGAGCCCCGGTGAAGAGAAACAGTAGCCACACCTGAGAGTGTCACAAGTGAGTCACTTAAAGCAGCAGCAGCGGTGTGATTGATGTGCTCTGTGTGTTTATGTGTGCGTTGGAGGTGGGGGAGTGGAAGGAGGGGGAAGGCAGAGGGCGGACGAGGGATTGATATCGCACAAGAGAGCGGTGGACCAGGTGAAAGAGGAGAGGAGGAGTGGGTGGTAGCAAGGGACTTGTCCCGCAGCAAGTTAAATCTATCTTCCTCACTTCTTCAACCACGGCCCCTCTGTCCTTGGATGCTGAGTGCTGACTCGGCAGGGTTTGTCTTTGTCCCCTTCCAAAAAGTACCAAGACTGCAACCTTATTACAAAAGTTTACCCAAGGACTTCACAAGAAACTTTTTTATTCAGACTGTCCACTAAAAAAAACAGTGACAAGGAAACAGCGGAAGATCCAAACTACTGTCAAAACAAATATATATCTTTTAATGTTTTGATGGGAGACGATAAAGCGAAAGACAACCCAGCTGAACGTGATATTGTTAACATACTAGTGAGCCTTCAGTGGTTGTAATGAGTAAGAATTGTGCTGCTGCAGCATTTATGTTCCGCTTTCTTCATTTAATATCACCATCAGTTAATCTGCATTGTTCTGTAAACATGATCCTTTCCCAACATTCGCCCAACAAACCATTTCGATTCACTTCCCCAAGTCGCTTGCCAATTTCCTTAAGCATACAACAGTGTGGAGCCGTCTTGAATTCATATGCCGCGCTATGTATATTCAGCGTCGCGCTTTCTCCACGGGGAGCCAAAGCCCATTTGCTGGCCGGGCTCGTTTGGCAGTCATGGCTCCGGCACATACAGAACAGCACATTAGCATAAAATCGGGCACATGCGTGTGGCAAAGCCAGCCAAAAGAGACATAATTGCTATTGACAGAATTAACAAACACATTAAATCCCCACATTAATTAGAAAGTCAAATGTAAAAACTGTCAGGAGTGGCAGACAGCTGTCATCCATCATCCCTCTCATTGGAGTTTCATGGTAATTCATTTTCCGATGGTTAATTTGCTTCATTTTGCAGCGGACTTAAAGCACAGCATGTTTTAATTATAGTTGCTCCATACAAAGTGGTCACTCACAACCATGGCTACTGTGGAGCAAATTATGGTTGTGTGGTCAGGTCCTGTGATGACCAACCAAATGAGCTTGTCGAGGCTGTTTAGCCTGCAGACATCTGATTGATCAATTCTCCTTTTTAAATGGACGATTGGTTGAATAATTAGGGATAAAAGAGACATCATTGCCAAAACAAATGCATTTCTGTTTGAATCAATGGTGAAGATCAAATGGAATTAATACAAGATCAAGTCATTTATTGCTCTGGTCTTTTAGATGCCACATTTAGTCCCTCAGTTAACAAATATCAAATGTTTTTTTCACGCTTATTCCTTAAAGGGACACAGTGTAGTGTTGGAGAAGAAATACAAACTCTGAATTTTAATATTTACAATATTAATGATGTTATAATACAAACTCAGAAATATTTATTTTTTCCACATCTGAATAAACAAGCTGTTCTCAGAGGAAAATAGGGTCCCCAGAACACTGTTTGAAGCTGGAAAGGTGGCAGTCAATGAAGATCTTTCTCTTCTGATTAAAATGTCTTGCCTAAAACTACATAAATATTTGTTCCTTTTTTAGTGTGATTTATTGACATTGTTTTTTCTTGTTTTCTCTTTTCTATGTTCCTGTTTGGCTGGTGGACTTGGACATCGAAACACCTTCCCTCCTCAGGTAGTTTAATTTTAAACGTCTCTGTTGTTATGCTTGCATGGTCACACTGTTTTATAAAAAAAAAAAAAAAACAAAAGACAAAAAAGTCCATGCAAAATTAGATGGTCGATTTAAAAAAATGTAAAAAGTAATTGAAACTAAACTCAGAAAAAAACAAATTATGTTTTTGCACATTGAGGTCCACACACACTAGAGACGTCCTTGTAGTTTCTTTCAGGAGAGTGTTGCTCCTTATTATCGCCTCTTTTTAACCATTGACCACCAAGCAAACAGACATCATTCAAAGGCTGCGTCACAAGGTAAGTCCCAGCTGGAAGACTGACCATGGATATAGTGTGTACAGTGGGAGGGCATGTGTGTTTTCGTGCTCACATGTAAGTGTGTGTTTACAGTGTGTATGTAGGTTAGTGGTTGGTTGGGTGCCTCTGTCCTGGAGGTGTCCCCTGAGGTTGACGTCAAACAGGGCAAACCGTGCAGGACAGCTGGTCACCCACAACAACATGCCCAATTGATCTTCTACATGTGTACCTGTGCTCACTCTGCTTCTTCTACTCTTCCCTCTCCCCAGTCTCTCTCCTCCTAACCATACACGGCGTCCCTTCGTCTCTGTGTAGTCAGAGGAATGGCAGTTGGAGCATTGATCCCTTTGTACACAGAGTGTCGCGCTGGGCATGCTAGCACACTCCTCCTGTCAAGGAGGTTAAGATCACATGTTAGTCTGAGCTGAACCCCCGGTGCAGGCCTCCATAGAGGAGCACGTGCACGGCGACAGGTCTGACCTCTGACAACATGCCTGTTAGCCCCACAGAGAGCTGAGCTTTCAATCATCTGATTGTTCCGTTTGATGATAAAAATATACCTAGCAGTATTCAGAGTGCAGACAAGTAGAATTGTTGCTTTAACAATGTCTCTTCTCTGCTTTACTAATATGCAGGAGTTGAATTTTTGCCTGTCTAGGCTTTGCTTTTTACAAAGCTGTCTCCACACAACAACATGGTAATGGCAGCAGTGAAACAAAACCATATTATTGACCAGACAGCAGCTGAAATGTCAAAAAAGATGCTCTTGGGATACAGTGGTGGAGACATGATGAGTATTTGAGCTCCTAATCAAACTGGAGTGACCAAATGGACAAGGTGTAGAAATGGTGTTATTACATTGTGCAAATATTCCTCTGTTCGTCCCCTTCCACATTAAACCCCAGGCATGATTGATTCAGCCCTGTGTAAAATTCCTATTGGTCGCTGCCAATGATAAAGTGATCGTATTTCTCATTTGAGGACTCCCCAGACATTCGCCCTTTGAGAGAAAAGGTGAAAAAAAATCTCAATCTCTTCCCCTCTCCGACTAACCCTCCCCTTTTCATCCTCGCTCTCTCTTTACATGTCCAATCGTTTATCTATCTGCCGCCAAATTCATTTCAATTAGAGCCCGTGCCAGCTTGCTCCCTCTCCTTATCGATTGCTCCCCCCGGCAACTTTGGGCACAAGCGCTTCAAGACTGAAGCTGCTACCTTGCGCGCACACGCATGAGTGGCACGTGTGTGTGTGCGCGCTATGGGCTTCACCCTGGTCTCAGACACAGCGGGCACCTTCGCCACTGCGATCAACAATAAATATGAGCAGTGGCAAACAATTACCCCCTTAACGAGGGATTAATTGTGTCAAGATGGAGTGAGGTCAGCACAGAGGTCGGTTAACGCCGTACATTCCTAATGTGTTTATTTTCATTAGTTAGGAGCATTAGTCTTTCCCCTAGTAGCACCACTGTCCATTGATTTCCCTCCCTTTGTTTTTGTATGAGAGTGTGCGTGCCTCTGTGTATGTATTTCTGCGCATGCAAGTGTGCACACTGCTCAAAGTAATATTATGAGTGCCTGAGCATAGCGCTGGCTATTGACTCTCCTCAGATCAATATTATAAATGCCTTTAACGGTGGCAGTTAAACTCATTTGTCATTTATTGGTGGTGGAAGCAGGGAGGGTGACAGTCTTGAGAGAAGCGACAAATGTATCAATCTATCGCAGCGCTAACTTCCCTCGCCAGGCCTCTAAGTGTGTCATCATCCAGGAGCCGTAACTTGAGGCAAAGCTCTGTCATGTTCACCGACGACAAGTGATTAGGTGGGACAGTGTTGTGGCGGGGCGGGGAAATGAAAGGACTGGTCATTTGTTTCTGGGTGGTAAAAGTGAGGCGGCGCATACACAGAGCTGCCACGAGCCTGTCCCCTGTGGCTGATGGAGACATGCCGTCTGCATGTTTACATTTGATTTGTGTACATGTGCGTTAGTGAGAGCAGGAGAGAGAGAGAGAGAGAGAGGCTGCATGCATGGTACTAAATTGAATCACTTTCTCGTTGCTGCAGTTGACATTGTTTAGGCTTTGTCATTGACACTGTTGTAAAGCTACAGTGAGAGAGGATGGATGCTGGCCTCCAGGCCTGTAATGCATTGCATGCTGGGTAATTCGCTGCTATTGTTTGATGTGACAGAAACAGAGGCCGTGCAGGACAAAACTTAAGGCTTTTTTCTGTTATACTTGGAACCTTTTACCTTTAATTTACCTAAATAGATTCTGGGGGCAGTAAAAGGCTTTCAGTCAGTCAAATGTTGTAATTTAGTTCCAACTGTCATAAAAAAAACCAACCTTTACAGCAAGGAAGTCTCCCTTCTACTTTACTGTAGATATGTAGTGCTTTTTTTCTGACATTTATTTTTATTCAAGTTATTTAAAAGAGGCACAATGTAATTTTGGACTCAGAAATATTAATATTTACAATATTAATGAGGTAATAATGCAATATTTATTTTTTACATAACCAAACAAACAAGCTGTTCTTGCAGGAAAAGCAGGTCCGTAGAACACTGTTTGAAGCTAGAGTTGTTAATTAAGTTTGATTAGTCATAAAAAAAAATTGGTCAATGAAGATCTTTCTCTTCTGATTAAAATGTCTTTCCCCACACTACATCGTGCACCTTTAATAGTTTAACATTCTGGTTACAGTTGATTTTGAATAATGGTTAGGAAATCAGGAATTCACCTCACAATGAGAAAGCTAAAAGCAAAGCTACCTGTGGCTATGGATTAAACTGGGCCCATGCTTGTTGGTGCTATCTGTACACACATGACAACATACTACATGATGAAATATGTTGTGTGCAAATGCCTGGCGTATCATGTATACACTGATAAGGTAAACCAATAATTCATGAATCAGCTCACAGCATGAAGTGGCTGCTGGCAGAATCACAGTTAGCAGCAGCAGCAGCAGCAGCAGCAGCAGTTTAAACTGAAGAAAATAACTGAGGGGGAGCTGGAAATGCAGCGGTGAGCAAAGAGCATTCACAAAATCCAAATCAAAATGCTTCTTTTGGTTATTCCTCACCATCCTGGTGTGGTTATCAGAAAGCATAGCACATGAAAATAGCGCTTTTTGTACGTCAGAGCATCCTTGATTCAACAAAAGAAGAAAATTCAAATTCATGCCTGCTTACAAACTTCATTATTTTAAGTCGATAACATACAGTAGGATAGATTTGCTTTGATGGAGTATTGCAAGCAAACCAAATCCTGCCACTTCACTTTAAAACTAATCTACCTGGAATGTAGGAAATTGATGCACAAACACGTTATGCTTTTGAAATGGTTGGTAGTGAGCTAAAATACTCCTTGTTTGAGGTTAATGTGTTTAAAAATACGAAGCCATCAGTATGGCTCTTTATAAAGACATGAGAAATTGTGTGCAGTCACATGGCATCATGTCAATAAACCAAAGAAATGTTAATGATTATGGCATGTACTAGTGTTGTTTCTCACATTGCCTTCCATTCACACTCTTGTCACTCTTCTACAGCTATAAGGAACCTGACCTCTCTACTGTGCAACATGCCCCAGGCACCGAAATCACTCTCCATCCATGTGTGTGTGTGTGTGTGTGTTCGTGTGCGTGTGCGTGTGCCAAATGCATGCAAGTTTGTGTGTCACTATGTCCTGTCACTTTGTCAGAATGTAAAAATTTTATTTCTTACCAATGAGCATTGGCGTTCAAACTTTTTCTTTCATGTCAGATTGTTGTGTATGCATATGTACATGTGTGTACCTATGAGCACAAAATGGTATCTCCAGGGATCTTTATTCTCATCATTCTCCCCTCCTCCTCCTCTTGGCACTCCCTTCATTTTCCCCTAAAGCTGTAGCTAGCTATTTATAGTGAAGAAGACGGGAGAGACCATCAAAGCTGGTTCCATATATCAAAGCCGATCCGATCGTCTCTACTCCTCTCCCTCCACCATCTCCTCCTTCCCAGCTCTGCTGTTCTAAAACAGGAAGGCAGGGAAAGCCCCAGAAGAAATCCTGCTCCCCCTGCCCACCAGAGACCTACTGGTGGGAAAAAAAACTCTGGAGGGGTAGAGGAGGGTGGGAAGAGTGTGGGAATGTGAGAGAGAGAGTGCGAAAAGTGAGTGAGTGGGTTTCCGTGTTTACGCATGCATGTGCGCATATTGAAGTCTTTCTGTACTGTTTATGAACATGCATGTGCTGGCTCTTGGGTATCGGCGGCCCAGGGGTTTGATGTGTTGATGCGACATGGCGCTCATTGTCGCCGCAACAGCTAATGAAATTACAATGAGGTTTGGGAGGCCCAGAGTGGGCAGGCCCGCAAGACTCCAGCGCCTGAATCCATACTAAACGTACTGTTTCCCCTCCAGCACGCACCGCCTCTTCTGTCCTCGTCCTCATACAAACACAGCAGGGGGAAAAACAAGACTTGCGCTCCACAGAGACAAGGCATCTAATGTTGAGAATCTAATGTGGCTCTAATAGGAGTGCAGCCTGAGTTCATTCACAGATGTTATTGAGGTGACTGTGTGTTGTGCTGAATGCTTGTGTATCTTTTTTGTTATCTTTTAGCCTGCTGCTATCGACATCATGTGATCCAAACTATGCTGTCTACAGTCGATTCCTCCTAGAGCTTAAAATGTTTCAATTTAGGCTGTGTTTGAAATCACATACTGACGTACTGTATCAGTATATATCACATTATCTTTCTGTATTTAAGTCTTATTTGTATATATTGTGTGATATTTTCTATTCTGGAAGGAAACTGTAATGGACGCAATTTCCCCCACAGGCATCAACTAAGTATTTCTGATCCTGATTCTGATACACACTACACTGATGCACTGTTAGTGCCTACTAAACAAACGTTTAAGTATTGAATTACCAGCTGACTGTTCAAACTGAAGTTTACGTCTTCTCTACTAAATCGATCACATTACCGTCTCGTCCATACATCCATATGCCAGTGTCCACAAATTTAAATCAACATTATGTCTGCCAATCAACGTATGTGGACTAATATTTTCCAGTATTATTTTAAGGCAAACTACAAATAAAAGGTAGAGAGATGTGGTAAAGGCTGTTCTTTGTGGTTCACGTTTGATTTTCAAGTATAAAGTATTAAGTTGAAAGACCTATTAGAATCAAAGATGGACAGAGTAACATTAGCTGCTATTGTCGGTAACAAGCAGAAAATCAGGCTGCTGAGTTGAAGCGATTAAGAGTGAAAAGAGCCGGGAGGAGGAGGAAAATTTGTGTCTCTGGCTCTGTACGTGATCTTATAAAGTGCGCCTAAAGTCGCACTTAACTGTAATAATGATAAATACACAGAATAGATGCAATAGAAATGTTGATGAAGTCCTCTGCATTGGCTGCAGTTGTCTGCTACCCCTTTAAGAATATAGGACCGTGGGACATAGGAACTTGGGAACTTAGGACACTGGGAACATTGTACCTTGGGAACTTAGGGCCCTGAGACTTAGTGCCTTACGTACCTAGTAATTTCCATACTTATATCCCTGAGAACATAGGATTCTGAATCATAGGAACCTGGGTTCATTAGACCTTAGGAATGTAGGACCCTGGGAACATTGGATTTAGGAAAATAGGACCCTGAGAACATAGGATCTTGGACACGTAGAAACCTGAGGACATAGGACCCTGGGAGCCTAAGAATAGGACTGTAGGAACCTAGGAAACTGACAACACCACCCTGAGACATAGGAACCTGGGAACATAAGACCTTAGGAACTTAGGACCCTGAGAACATTGGACCCTGAGACAAAGAAACCTGGAAACATGGGACCTTAGGACACTGAGAGCACAAGATAAGAAGATGGACATTTGCCAAAATATTAGTGCGTATACATCTTACTCCTATAAAACGTTTATATATTCCATTGATTAAAAATTCCTAAACATTGGATGTTCAGTTCCTAGCCAGGCATTGAGATGAGATTGACAACAAAAATGATGATGGTCGTAGTTCAGACTGGCCTTAAATTGCCAACAAATGCAATTGCTGTCACAGTTAGTTGTTATTCACCCCGGTGTCGTCATCACACTGTCATTATTATTCCTGATATTGAAACCAATATGCACCTCTGGTCTCAAGTTATTAAATGCTGGATGGCAGCAGTACCTTTTGGCTTGAAACGGAGGATGCTAACAGTACAGGTTATTTTAGGGTTAGCAGAATTCCATATACAAAAACCATTATTTTTTCTCTTGGTGTGCACAAATATGCCTAGAATATGATGTACTGTGTGTGTGTGTGTGTGTGTGTGTGTGTGTGTGTGTGTGTGTGTGTGTGTGTGTGTGTGTGTGTGTGTGTGTGTGTGTGTGTGTGTGTGTGTGTGTGTGTGTGTGTGTGTGTGTGTGTGTGTGTGTGTGTGTGTGTGTGTGTGTGTGTGTGTGTGATACCAGTGTGTGAATAAGAATGTGTGTGTTTGGCTCATGTACTATGCAGCACACTACAGTAATTACACTGTCTGTTTATCTCATTCTATAGCTGTACCTGTCTTTGTTGTACCTCAGCTTCCGGAGCATGCCAGAAATGCTATGATGGCTTTCCCTGTCTTCTAACAGAAAGAGATATACTCCCTCACAATAGAAACATGTATGTGTGTTTCTAAGGCTGGGCTTGTTATAGTTGAATAGGCAAATGTTTGTGCTGAATGTCTTCTAGACTAGACCACAAATAGGGCTTTGGCTTGAGTTTGGGTATACGCTTACTTTGTGAAATGAATAAACCCCAATTCACACAATGAACACAAATGGTAACTTCGACCAAACTTGGCTTTTGGGGGAAGTACATGAATGCATGATTCTAGTTTCAGTTTTCTTTTGCAGATCACATTGAGATTGTAATTCTGCTTTTTAAGCTTGTCTTCAGAGATTGACCGATTTCAATTGCTTCAGAAGTCCCTGCACATGCAAAAAGAATTTGCAATGTGATGCGATTTTTAAGAGTTGGAGAGTCTAAGGCAGACATTTATGGACTGTGGAGAATGTGCTCTGAAATCAGATTTTCTAAAAGAGCTAAAGAGACGATAATAGGTAAACTCAGCAGGAGAAAGATTTGAATTAGGGGAGCCCAGGAAAAACAGATGTATAACTTGTCTGTGACACGCACGCACGCACACACACACAAAGCTTAATTTGTTTAGTTTAGCTGCTAGTTACAGCCTGCGTGTTCAGGTAGACATCCCTGTAGTATTTTTCTTTCTCCTTGTTTTCCTCTCGCTAATGTCAGTATAGGGCTGCACACATGTGTGCTTGGGTGCATTTGTTTGTGACATCAAATTTTTACGTCTTCTGGGGTCCAAATATCCCTGCAAGAGGCAAAAATCTGTCAAAGTAGAAAGTCTTATTTTTAGATGCAGGGCCAATTACTGTTATTGTTAGGGTTAGGATTAATTAACAGGTTTGAGGTAGAAAAAAAACTGCAAGTCAATACCTGCATGTCCTCGACAACATTAGGATCTCGGATTGTGTGTGCGCCACCGTCTGCAAAAGAAAGCGGCATCATGGACCCTGGATGCAATTAGGAGCCTGTCAAGCTGGTGTCAAAGGTGCACACAAACCCACCCATGCAAGCCCCCCCTAATGCACCCACACGCACAAACAACACATGCACACGAGTGCACCTGACTCTTGCAGACTGATGACAATGTGCGCCCTCTGAATTGTGTGTGTGGGAGGTGTGTTTGCGTGTCTATGCATGTGCACGTACAGCCTCACACATGTTGAAATATGGCTCCCATATTTCACTGCACCCACAGCATTTGTAAATGCCAACTGCTTCCCTGCATCCCCCACCCCATCCCTCTCCTGCGATTGGACCATCCCACGGAGGCTTTGGCTTTTAACAAATTGAAGGAATAATCCACCAGGAATGGGGGGCTGACATGTGGGGGAGCGCTGCGAAATGGCTGCACCACAGAAGCCCCCCTGCCGCCAAATATCAGGAAGATATTGTAAACAGAGACAGATGCTTCAGTAAACTACACAAAACAGAGGTCCTTTTTTCTGTGTAAAGACCTTCCTTTTTTGAGCCAGCTAGAAGCACTGAATTGCCCAAATT
This sequence comes from Pagrus major, assembly GCF_040436345.1. Taxonomy (NCBI): domain Eukaryota; kingdom Metazoa; phylum Chordata; class Actinopteri; order Spariformes; family Sparidae; genus Pagrus; species Pagrus major. The sequence continues at coordinate 24,979,568 of NC_133224.1, read as the reverse complement.
GAGACAGCAGCTATTTGTAGGGTTTTGAAGGTTTTATGTTGTGTGTATGTATGCGAGGAGGGGTTTGTGTCTGTTGGGGGCACCCATAAAAGTGCTTTTATCACAAAAGGATGATGACAGACAAAGATCAGAGTGGTCCCCCCCACCCAGAGATACCCCTCTACCTTCATCCTCCTCTCTCTGTCTCTCTCTTTCCGCGCCACACTCTCTCAGTCCCGCGAATTGTCACAGTAAATGGCTATCTTGGAGTAAATTTATAACTGCCACTTCAGCTGACAATCAAATGCTATCACTACATTCTCACTGTCTATCACTTTGGCCCCTGCGAGCGGGACAGAGGGAGGGGCGAGGGGGAGGAGAGGGGCGTGATCGGGGGGCAAAGGAGGGCTGAGAGGAGGTGAGGCCGGTGTAGCCAATCTAACTGTACCCGATCGATGGGAGGTTGTAAGGAGCGCTCTTCTCCCCCTCCTCCTCCTCTCCACCTGCCCCACCTCATTATTCCAACGCACTTATTCTCTTTCTTCCCTCTTGTCGTTTTCTTTACAGCGGTTTTCTCCATCCTTCACAATCTTTTCCCTCCCTCCTCGTCTGAGACTGCCCTCCCTTTCTTTACATCCCCATTTCTATCTATTCCCCTGCTTCCCTTGTCCCTGCTTCCCTCCCGCCCCCCCTCACAGTCTCTCCCTGTGTGGGCTGGCCCATGTCAAGGCCTCTGTCTCTCGCCCTCGTTTGACATGCCGCTCATAATGGTCAGATGGGGGAATACCACTCTCTGCATGTCTCTCTCCATCTTCTCTCTCCTCTATTCTTCTGCTCACCCTCTCCCCTGTCAGAATGTCATGCTGTTGCAAAATGAAGAAAATCAATTGAACGTGAGCTCTCTGAAGGCTGTCTGTACTGTAAAGATACAGCAAGCAGATTTTTCAAGCATAGACGGTGTATACATTTAGATGGGTCTCTGTGTGTGCGTTTGTGTGTGCATGTATGGGAAGGGAGGGAGGGAGAGGAAAAAGGGGGGTTACTGACAGACTCAAGCTGGGGACGTTTGTCGCCGCTCGTCACTTTTCCCGTCAGCCAGCGGACATGACAGCCAAGGCGGGTGAGAGGCGAGTGGCGGGCTCTTAGGACCCGAGCAGGAATGAGCACAGAGTGACAGATGGCTCCTTCATGCTCAGGCCATCATGATGGGACTGGGAGAAGAGCGAGTACAGCGATGGACAAAGAAGAATGGCGGAAAGAGGGAGGAAGAGATGTCTTGTGACAGTATCAAAACCCACCAGACATGGTAGACACTCCTCGCCAGTCTGTCTGTCAGCTTTTCTTAACAGGCTCTGCCATGGCTCAATGCTGGCAGCGCCAGCTAACACTTAGCACAGGTAAAAAGGGTCTGATAGACATTAACGAAAGCATACTGACAGAACTGATACGACCTTTTGAAGGGGATAAAGTGAATACTTTGTTTTGCATTTCAACAATGGTTCATTTGTGTGGTAGTAAAACTAAAGTTAAAAACTAGGAAATTGAATCATCCAATCATATTTTGAAATGATGATTGCACAGTAACACTTACTCATGCTGTTTTAATTCCAAAATTAGCATAATTAGCATATACACTGGTTTTTAAATGTGAGTGAACCTGCTAAAAATAGCAATCGACTCCTGTCCCATTCCCAGGAGGTGAGTTTGCCTTCCTGTTTTTTATTTCTTTTTCTGGCATGTCACTCATCAATGAACTGGAATACAGGGAACAGTAGAAAGCAGCATGGAGGCCAGTGACAAAGTTACAGCGGTCACTTTTTAATATACCTTTTACTTCAGCCTCTCTTCTTAACTCGACTGAACTATGTTGAGCACTGCTCAAACAGAAAAGGGAAACGTTTTACCCTACAGTGTCTGGAACTTCAATGTCTGTCATAGCATAGCACCAGAAAAGGGTGAAAACTAGCGTGTGCCCCTAGGTGTCATGTTTCCATCCCTGCTGCTTGGAGCTGGAGCCAATAAATTTCCATCAAGAGTCATTTGATCTGGGTAAAGAATGCCCATTGTACCTTTTCCTACTGAAGACAAAACCCAGATGTGAATGGGTGTAAGTAGGTTTTTTTCCTGTATGAGCCCTGTAAACTTGAAAGATGGTGGTCATGGCCTCTGTAACATTCTTTGTATGCCTAAACATCCACCTCCACTTCTTTGACTTCTCAGTGTCATTATACTTCCACTGGTTGCCATTGTTTTTTGGTAAGTACCCAATCAAACATCTCTTGCTGCATTATCCACCATTGTGCTTGTGTCAGTATATTTCAATTAATCATCATTTCACCAAAATATGTCTAAATTCAGTGCTGTTAGCCTTTTTTTTAAATAGTTGCTTGTGAGGTAAGTAAGACTTCAAAGTCACAAATACACCATGAATCAGAGTTAACAGGTGTTGCCTACAAACGGTTTGAAAGGTGAAACACACTTCTCCTGGAAAGGTCCCTCAAAATGGCTTTGGGCCTGATTGAGAGATTAAAAGTAGTTGAGACAAAGACCGTAAATGGACAGTGACAGTTGCCTTTGAGGATCATTCACCCCCTCTATCACTCCCAATTATGAGTGGAGGAGGACGAAAGGAAAGGACATGTTCTTAAACTGGGCATCAAGCCACATGTTTGAGCCGTTGGCAGGAGTGAGAGCCGTCGGTGACGTTGCAAACTGACATCTACAGTGCATTTATACCTCACCCCATGATTCTGCTGCTAGTATGCTACCAGTAAGTGTAGAAAGACCTGCAGGTTGTATTTAGTACAAAGAGCTTTTCAATGTCAAATATATAAATGTATTTGTTAAACAGGTTTTTTTAGTATGCATCTAAGTGCAGAATGGGTTATCCAAAAAGGTTTGTCGCTTTACAGGTAGAGAAACAGATGGGAGGCAAATTTGTAATATTTGACATGTGATCATAAATAGAGTAATAAAAGCAGTAAAAGTAGCTGATTTCCTGGCTGAGTTACAGAAATCTAGTGAATTAGCCCGATAACAGGATTTTATCAAACCAGGTAACCAGTAATCTAAAGTAGCATTTTACTTCTGGGTGGCCCAAAAAGGGGGCTTTAATCCTAAAAACAACACCGTCAAGGAAGAGAAACACATTTCGAACACTACCAGGCAAAAAGGCAAGAATTTAAGATGAAAGATACACCATGAAAGCCTCTTTTCTATTTTGATTCAGGTCACTGAAGGCGAAGCAAAAACAAAACAGACACACACAACCTTGTAAGACAAATAGGTTTTGTCATCCCCACAGAAGGCTCCCTTTTCGTCAAAGACCCAGAGGCTGCGGCTACGATGAATTGTGACACAGCCTAATTCCTTTGGAATTGCAGTACAGTCGATAAAGGAGCAAACGGTCTGGCAATGACCTCCAGGATAGTGTTATTGACCTATTTTGCATACACACTGGGTGCGAGAATGGACAGGCGCTTTATTTGTGCCGTTATTTATTGGCCCGCAACATGACTGTAATGCCTGTCCAGGGACTCGGCTGGAGTGCAGTTATAGATTATCATGATTGCTAGTTATTAGTGTGTGTGTGTGAGTGTGTGTGTGTGTGTGTGTGGGGGCACATACACGCGCACACACACACACATAGCGGATGACGGAGATTATTCAGAGCCTCTCTGTTTGAATAAAGAAGACAGAGGCAGTCTTGTGCAAATTGTAATTGAAATAGTTTAATGCCAGTCCAACTTAACTTCAAGGACAAAACTGGCCCCGCTGAAGTCGACTGCTAATATGTAGATAATGTGTATGTATGCACTGCGTCCGTACTGTCTCAAGACATACTTACAGAGTGAAAAGTGGCAAATATTTACCTTGACATTCAGTTATTAGTGTGAATCAATATTTTGCAAAAGCTAGATGGGACTGTAATCTAAACACACACAGCTCTTTTCTTTTTTTCCTCCGAGTCTCTGAGAGAAAAACAAGACGAAGGATGGAGAGCCATTTCTTCAGCTACATGTCACAGTGCCAGACACTTAAGCCATGCACTTGTTGTCTGCGGCACTGGGATGAACCCTCTCTTTTCACATAGCAAAAAGACAAGGGCCACCCCTTTTCATCTCATCCCTTTTTCAATGCTTTCTTTCAGCTCTGAATCAGCATCAGTGTCGCACTTAAGAACACTTCTTGGCACCGGCTCAAGGTCCTTTTCGCCTCCATCGTCCATGGAAAGTCGCCTCTATAGTGTGGCCATGTAATTTACGTTGACAGTGGTATTGACTATATTTAACAGACTGATGAATGGCAAAAATAAATAAGACTTCCAGGAGAGCCCTGTGACCCGCCACAACAATACATTACAATTAGTCCTTCAGAAAATGAAAAGGCTAAAGTCATCCACAAGCAATTAGCCGGAACCTTCAAAGGGAAAAAGGCAAAACATGGCTCAAGAATATGACAAAAGGTGTTGCCACTGTGCAAACGTTTACTCAGTTTGTTGGATTTCTCTCAGTTTGAATTGTTAATGCCTCTAACATATCTAATGAATCTAAATGTTTCAAAACTATTTGCAACATTAAGTAAAGTTAAAATGGTAATTTGCTCCCTTTTCTACTCTCTTCTTTTCCCTTCTTCCATCTAAGTTTTTTCAGGTACATGGTATCTCCGTGGGATTAATTGCTCATTTAGCAACTCTTTTCCATATTTCACGGTTGAGAGAATATCCAAATTAGCTTTGCCATCAGAGTTCACTTCTTCCACTGGGGCTTGAATGACCACAGTGGAGGACAGCACATCGAGCCAATCAGGCACTTGTAACTCGTCTGCTGGGTGGGACAACAGCAGAAGACATTGTCCACTTCTTGGCGCTTTGTTAGTGAGTTGCATTGGAATGAACTGTGTTGTGGGAGGATGAGGCAGATTCATTGAGATTGGGGCATTCAGGCCCTTGTTATTATGGCGACCATTTATTTCTTTGTAAATTAGACTTTGCCTGAAAGCGTCACAGGGTACCAAATGGACCCAGTCGATGCTGGTCTGGTGGACTGAGGGAAGGGCAACAGGGTGGTAGGGTTGCAACTGAGCGACAGTTATTATTCAGATATGGACAGCACAGTGGCGGGTGTGCTGGAATCGACCTAATGGGGTGGGAAGGCGCAGTCGATGGCTTTCTCTGACGCTCGGCTGAACTGATATCTCTCCTGCTTTTCTCTTCTTTCAACCCCACCCCCACCCCCCAACCTGCTATCCATCCACACTGACGTATTCTGATGACTCGTGTCATTAAAGCTAACGTCCGCTGAGGAGGTAATTAGCCAAAGTATGGCATTAATCAGCGGCTAGAGCCCCTCGCGCCTGCCGGGGTGTCTGGGACGTGCTTTTTGCAGCCACGTTTGGCCTCCTGCGGCCCCCTGTTCCACACATGGTGGGCATTAACCTTCGGAGGCTTGGTCATTTGTCTATGACGAGCTCATGCTCTCTCGTTCACAAGCTTTTTGTCTGTATTTCTGCTACTGGATGGACCCTCTAAATGCCAGAGCAGCGTGGTCATCTGTAGTTGGAGTGCTCGAGCATGGAGAAAGGTCACAGATGAATGTAGTAGAGAATGTTTTTGAGGATTTTTCAGCAGCTGTTTTCGACAAACTACCAAAAATTATCACTGTTTTGAGCCATAAAAATGTGGCATCTCTCACCTGTTGCAGTGTGAAGTGGATTATATGAAACCTTGTTGGCCTACATACGGAGTGGCTCATGTGTTCAAGAAACAAATGCCTTCCTTGACTTCCTTGCGATTTTGAAGCCCTCTGTTAGAGCAACTAAATGAAGTCTGTTTAGTGTTGACCGATGGGTCATTTCTCTGTCCTCCTGCTCATCAGTGTCCTCCCAGGCAAACAAATCACCGCTGCTTTGCCAAAACAAAATGGCCTCCATCAGTGCGCGCACAGTGACATCTCCATCTGCTGTCAGACAAACCATTAAAAGTGCAGGGCAAAATTTCAGCCCTGTCAGTGCATATAAAGTCTCTCATTTCTCTCCATCAGCACAGTCTACCAGTTCCGCACAGCAGAGATAGACTCAATCTAAAAACGGACTCCCATACTGAACATTTTGATTTCATTACCACCCGCCACTGAATATTCATATACTTTTTTTTAACTGCTGTGTCAAGTCACACCTGGAACCAGCAGGGCGTCATACATTATTCATTAGTGGAAGGCAATGGGGTGTGGTCTAATAGAGTTTACTGGGGTGCCGACAAGCCCGGTCTCCACTTCCTGATTCATTAATGATGCATCTTCTCCCACCAGTGGTGTCGAGCAAACCTCCCGCCCATGCGACAAGGCCCTAGGGTCCTGGAGGAACCGCTCGGCTCTCCTCATTTAATTGTTCTTGTGCTGACCCGACCAGGAGATAAGCGCAGAGAACACGAGGCAGGGAGGGAATACTACCAGCCCTGGATTTCACTTTTCTAACCTCGGCCAGTCCAAATCCATTGCCTGCCTGGGAGTGGTGCACTGAAGGTGATGTCTGTCCAGATAAACAAGCCATCTGCACAGTCACAGGCACAAAATCTAAGCTCGTGTTTGAGTGAGAATACATAAAAATGCAAGAGAAAAATAAGGCAGAAATGTAAAAATAAAAATGCAGCACACAGGCAGGGCTTAGGAATTACCTGGCCAGTGATTTACTTTGAACAGCTATCTGCTGACATAAATCAAACGCAGCTCGAGACTTTCAAATGCATGGGTCCATTCATAAATAACTAATCAAAGCCCAAAGATTTTACAGTCAGTGACCAAGATGCAAAATTGAATTTGACTTCAAGATATTACATCAGGACACTAAATCAATGAAAGACATAAGAGTACTGTAACTGATAGGAGAAAGTTTTAACATTGCAACCTGACTGAACATGAGATAATCTAAGAGCTGTCACTTGATATAAAATGAAATGTTCTCACCCTTTGCTGGAGTTAGACAAGGAAACAGTATGTAGTTGATGACAGAAGCAACACGAGTAAATAACAGGTGATCAGCCAGCTGTTCAGCTGCTTAATACCTGGAATTATTCTCAGCAGTACAGCATGTACAGAGCAATTGATATGATTTGGGCGACTCCAAACTTTCTCAGTGAATTAGCACCTTCTATTTCTTTTCTTTTTATGTCTGGCAGGCAGCGATCTTAAACTTTCCAACTCATTATGGTTAACTATGCTATAATTCTGCTTTAGGTGCAGACACTTTAATTGGCTGAGGCATGTGAGGCATGACACATTTTTCTCAGAAAATGCCTCGGCTCAGATTTTGTCACCTATTTGCCCATTGCCCCTGTCACATTCTACTATGTCCTGCCACTGGGGAGAGCAATTCCCCCAGGCCTAGATGGCAGAAGAGCCCAGTGTTATATGTTACTATGTGACACACATGGCTTGTCTACCCTTGATGGTCATGTGACACCAGTAGCATCTGACACGCTCAGAGGTCCCGGACACAATATTGAAAATACCATGTCAGAGTGTGACCAAGGATCACCTACCGTCATATGTCATGAGCTCTTGACCTTTTCACCCCAGAGTGACAAAGGTTGCCCTGTCCATTAATCCTATGGGTATTAAAAGATTTGTCCAGGGTCCCATTCTCATGTCATGCCAGAATACCACAGCTGAGTGGTGATGCCAAAGTGCATTGACTGCATTTCCACAATAGATAGATACTGATTTATTCAAGTTAGGTTTCCTATACTTGATTAATTTCTTCACATGTGTTTAGTGGGAATAAGTTGGAGAAATATTGTTCGATTCAAGACGGAGCAAAATTTTGTGGCGGTGACATAGTGACTATTTTTTCTCCACAGTAGGTTAATAGAGTTCCTTCAAGGGAATTTTACTATCTTCGTCTGTCTCACCACTGACTTGAAATCATCCTGCATCTTTTTTGTGGAGCAATTTATACTCCAAAAGTGTAGGGTTGTATAAAACAGGATGCAGCACCGCTTAAATTTTCCACCTTTTGGACTCTTTGCATCCCTTCGATCCCTCATAGATCATTCACCAAAGTTTGGTGTAACTGGGCCCAAAGATGAACAGAAGTACAAGTACAGATTAAACTTGGTTTAGGTTTTGAAATGCCCAACATATATCTCAGTCAATCTCTTCAGTCCTTCTCTTTCATCTCTATAAACAGATACCTGTGTGTGAATGCAGGATCTGTATGCATTGGACAATATTTTGGTATTGGAAGTTCTAGTTTCCATTTGTAGACCATTTGTGGTCCGAGTAGTCTTGATCAATCACGTTTGAGCAGGCTTTTGTTGCATGAAGTTTGACGGTCCATGTGGAGAGCAGAACAGGTGGAATGCTTTAGCTGAAATTACTGTAAAGAATGACCAGCACATGGAAGAGAACATTTTGGCCCGTTTAACCATTTTCTGTTATCCAGATAGCCGCTGGCTACACCAGAAGCCGGAAACATGAGCCATTGCCCCCAATGGCTAAGTTGTAAAACGATATCAATGGGTTCCAAGACTGCCTTGCCTTGACCAAATTTTGGCGCTCCATTGTTGGCCAAGAAATCTGCTTTCAGAACCCCCAACCAGAACCTTTCAAAAGTCCTGACCCAAACAGGCCTAATGCTGTGATCCCACTTGCACAATGATTATGTTAAACTCTACTTCTGGTTCTGGTGCTTAAAGGTAAAACAGAATCCTGGGATGTCATTTTGCTTTTCTCTAAGCTATATGACATTAAATCAGCAGTCAATAGTCTAACGATTATCTTGCAGCATGTGAAAAACGGTAATGTACATTTTCTTAATGCATTTGCCTGACCTCTCCCTGACAGTCCAGAGTGATTGTCTTTTACTCTTCCATCTGCCCTTCGTACCTCTTTCCTATCTAAGATGGAAGTGCAGAGGCATGTGTAGGTACCCAAGGGGGCTTTGATGCTAACTTTGTGCCCGTCCTCTGCACCCTCTGAGACTGGGCTTTGTTTGAGTGGCGGCTGGCTACTCAATCAAACTCTGACCTTTTCTTTCCTCAGACATGAAGTGCGCCAAATGCAGAAGTTTTTTTCTCTCTATAAGCCACAGTGTTTGTATTGTATGCTATATCACATATTCACTCATTTTGAGTGCAGACCCGCTGTGTCTATACAGAGGAGGAAGACTAAAAAAATGGCTTTCAATTATTGTGGTATTGTATGAGACAGGAGGACCGTCTCTGCACTTTTGACAGCAGGCTTTTTTTCTGCCACAACTATAGAGACCCAGTGAAAGAAATGAATAGATGAATGGATAGAGGGGGAGGGGGAAATATTGATCATGTTTTATGAGCTCGCCAGTCTGACTTGTGCGGCGATGGCGAGGAGCTGCCACTTGTGTTTTTGTCCCAAGATCCTCCATCACAACACTCATGTCCAAGGTAACAATCAATCTATCAATAAAAAGCAAAACAAACAAAAGGCAGAAAATGATGCATCACCCTAACACCCCCCTACTCGCCCCCCCTCTTCGGTGCTCGCAAACAAAAACAATGACAACCGAATAGATTTGAGCAAGCGCACGCAGGCCCTACTGCAAACAGGGTTGGGGGGTGGTGGCGCTAAACACAATTCAGCCTTATCGCGTCTCGTAGGCTTCCCTCCCTGAAATGATTGTTTCACTCAAATAAACAGATTGAATATATCATGCATCCTTGGCGTAGATAGAAATAAATCTTTCAAATCTGCTTTCTCTTTTTTTTTCAACAAAGCAATTTCTTAGCCTGCGTCCCTCTGACTGAGGAGGCCGTCTCTCATAAATTCACTCCAGCAAGTGCATAAATCTCCCTTAGAGATAACATCAGGTGTGGATTGACGAGAGCTAGAGAGCAGCAGGGACACAGTAAAGTCTATGCATGTTTGCACAGCAGGCATGAGTCTGTCCGGGTGCGTACACATTTGCTAAGCACCTGAGACTATTTGCGGTGTGTGTGCATTTTGTAGTAAGGTTTTATAGGTGCATCTGCTGTCTGTCGTTTATTTTCTACATCATACACGTGTTTGCGGGCTGTGCGGGCAATTAATATGATTGATTTTAACGGGTGATCATCCACCTGCCACAATGCAAATGATCTGTCCTGATTTCTTAGTGGCCAGCTCGGCCTCATCTGCACTCATTTCGGTTTGGTTGGGAGTCCATTTGTCCCCGATAATACATTCAACTATATTCAACTTTGTCCAGGATTGTCCTGCCCCCATTTCTCTTTTAATCCCCATCATCTCACCCACACTCTCATCCTCATCCTTTTGTCTCTCCTTTTCTCTTCTCTCCCTCCAGCTTCCTCGTCCTTCCCCGCCTCCCTTCCCCTTGTCCCTTTTTTCCCTCTTTCGTTCTCACTCTCTGCCACTATGCAGCCCCGCGGTTACTTTCTGACTTGTGTGCAGTTTAATAATCATTAGGACCAAGCCCCTAATGAATAAAGTCACTCGGACTAATTGCTCGCAGTGTTTCAAGATACGAGAGAGCGCGGAAGGCAATGAGAAAAAATGAGAATGTGGACGTTTAATAGCTTGTTGGCGGAATTTTAAAGAGGTAATTAGTAGAGTTGTCCCGATCCGATCACGTGATCGGAAATCGGGGCCGATCACGTGATTGCAGACTCGATCCGGACTCGGACGTTATGAGCCGATCAGGGATCGGATATATATATATACATATATATATTGAAAGTAGGGCTGAACGATTGATCGTTTTCTGATCGAAATTGCGATTTCAGACAACGCGATCATGTGATCGCCAAAGCTGCGGTTTTTGCAGCGCTCCTGACTGACCCAGGATCTGTTGTGTCAACTATTTTACACATACATGCCGTCTCCCTACCATCCTGCCAAGCTCACCGATCAGAAGCGGCATGCTACTCGTGGACAGGTCACGCTGTTAGCGGAGTTAGGGGATTTAATCCCCAAGAAAAACAGCACGTTGGTCATTTGGGAGTATTTCGGGTTTGAGCCTGCAGACGTGCACCAGGTACTGTGCAAAACCTGTCGCACTAAAGTTGCAACATCCAGCGGAAACACAACCAATTTATACCGGCAATTGAAAAATCACCACAGGCATTTGCATGACGAGTGCATAACGAAAAAGTCCGGTGAAAATGATACTCAGGCCCACTGTAGCAAACAGACTACAATTACAGCATCTTTTGCCAACTTGGGAACTTGGGGCAGGATCAAGAAATAAGACTCAATAGTGACACGACGGCCGTTGCGGCCGTTAGGGTAACTGCAGCCATCAGCCGTGCATGTTTCTTGTTAATAAATACATTTGGAAGCAATTTTTAACTTTAGTTTTCATCCTTGCATTAGAGTAATAGCATTTAATGTTTTAATGTTACTGTACAATGTGAATATTGCACTGAAAGCTTGATTTGAAGGAAATCGTGAATCAAATTGAAATCGCAATATCTGCCAAAAAAAATCGCAATTAGATCTTTTCCTAAAATCGTTCAGCCCTAATTGAAAGTCATTATTTTTATCAGTTTTTAATATATTGGCTATTGGTGATTAAACATAAATTCGAATAAAATTAGTATTTACTACCACCGCACCGCACCGAATCAGACCTTGTCTGTGTGTGTCACATGACACACAGCCAGAGCCCTTTCTGCAAGAGACAGACAGCTCGCAGAAACACCGCATGCGCGCAGAGCACGCCTGTTTGTTTTGAAGCTGAAGCAGCCCTCTGCTATCATGTCTGTTGTGTGGGCATTTTAAGTTAAGCTGCTATATTTGTACTAGACTATATTGAGTCTGTGATTGCACTAAGTTCTAATGTTGCACTAGTAGTTGTTCTACTTCTAATGTGAAGAATATTTTTTTGTACTGACTTAAGAATGTTCAAGCTGCCTACCTCCTATGTGCTCAGTTTACAACAGTACACGTGTTAAAATATAATAAAAGGGACATCCTGCACAATTTTCTTTTCTCTTCTTCATTTTTTATTGTTTTATAAAAGTATCGGATCGGGACTCGGTATCGGCAAGTCCTCAAAATCAAAGGACTCGGACTCGGACTCGGGGGCAAAAAAACCTGATCGGGACATCCCTAGTAATTAGTAGCACTTACAGTAGGATGACCACACACCGCTTGTTTGTTTTTTTGCAGGACAAGATAAATCTTTTGGTTGATAGAGCGAGACGGCGCTAAGCTTCTGAAAAAGAGTGTGGTTGAAAACAGAGAGAAATCATTTCAAGACTATTTCTTGCTTTGAAGTGCAAATTTGACTGTGTTAAGCATGACACCCACTTGTAGATACAGTATGTGTATCTAAGGCAACAAAAAGTAGACAAATTTGTGGTTTAGTAAAGTGAATCTTAAAGGCATTACTGTGATGGTGGTATTTAAATAACAACCTCTAACCACCTGCAAAAACCCCTTATACTAATATAATTTACATCTAAATTCATCTGGGTATTACAGGCCTTAGTCAGGTGCACACACAAGCACACACACAATTACATCAACGCTCAGTAAAACTAAGAATTGAAAGTTTTGTCCCCACAACAGAAAATTGTTTGAATGGATCAAATATATTAGTAGCCACCTAAGTGCAGGTGGACATGTGTAGCTTAGCCCCGGGGCAACACGGTGTCCTGGGGAGACTGCATGCTAGCAGAGCCGTGTGTGCGTATGATTGTGTATTTCTGTTGTTTTTTGCTCCAAACATTCTCAACGGAGAACGCAGGTGTATTGATTTTCAGCACTAGCCATAGAAAGGAGCCAGATATTGGCATTAAACCCTTTTGACATGTTGCTCCCAATGAACACCACATTGAACACTTGATGTGACACACGAGCAAAGGACTTGAGCGCAAGCGGCAGTCTGGATATCATCAAGCATGTGCTGTAAAAGCACATTGCACAAGTGTGTGTATCTGTGTGTGTAACTGTATGTGTTACTTAGTGAGGACTTGAGTTTTTTAACCAACAGAGTGAGGACATTTTTAGAAAGTGAGTTGGTGTGTGTGTGTGTGTGTGTGTGTGTGTGTGTGTGTGTGTGTGTGTGTGTGTGTGTGTGTGTGTGTGTGTGTGTGTGTGTGTGTGTGTGTGTGTGTGTGTGTGTGTGTGTGTGTGTGTGTGTGCGTGCGTGTGTGTGAGCAAGTGGAGCAGCATCCCAACAGTTTCTCTGAGCTCAACACAAACACATCCACTGCTCAAATTCAGCCAAAGACAAAAATCACCCAGACTTAAGTAAAAATATACACACCCGAACATTTTTATTTATCACACCTGCACATTGTGCACAGGCATACCTCCACACCAGATAAGCTAGGCATGCAAAATGAGCTGCCTCTTCATGCTAAAACATGGCCCAAAGCGCTCTCTCATTCTCTCTCTCTCTCTCTCTCTCTCTCTCTCTCTCTCTCACTCCATTCATCTCTTTCAACTATCAAGGCGTTACCAATTGGAAGAAACTGATGTTTCCTCTTGCTTCACATCCTGGCTAAATTTCTTGGCCCTTTGATGTTTCCTCCTCAAGTGGCGCCCCGTATCTCTTCGCTAGGAACGGCCATCATGACAAATACGCACAGATTTCAAGTCACTTTGTTCCCTAGCAACGGAAGACGGTATTGTCCCTCCCCATCTCCGTGCAAGCGTCCTCGGTATCACTAACGCCGTAATGCCACCCTTGTGAAGATTGCTTCCGAGCTTGACAAGGCATAGGAGTGGGGGAGGTGGGGTTACCTCTGGGTTTGAGTGTCCATCAGGAAGATGATGGGATAGGACAATGGAGTGAGGGGGTTGGGGTTATGGCTAGTAGTTGATTGCCATTTGGCTTTCACTTAAGCAACCGGTTATGTCAAGAGATACAGTATCACTCCCATTGACTACTCCCTCCTCCTCTGATGCTTTTGTTTCATACCTTACTTTGCTCATTTATGCAAAAGCCATATTTTCAACCAACCTTTTGATCTTGTGCAAATAGTTTTAGATTTATTTTAGTCCCTGTTGAATCCATGCTCTAGGGATATTTTTTAAAAAAAAGATTTTTAATGGTTAAAGCACCACAACTGAAACAGCATTGACTTGGCAGCATAGATTTCACAAACGTAAAGAGCCAACCACCACCAACAACACTGCATGAATTAAGCATTAAGACCCAACATTAACAATGATGAGTCACATTCACAAAAACAGCTACACACTTGGGCATAGTATTCTGTAAAAACCAACAGAAACGCTTATTTGTATAACCTGTTTTTTTACTTTCACTCTTTCCAGAGCCTAGTTTCTGCCCTAGAAAAAAAACTGCATAATGCCATATGTATGAGCATCAGGGCAAGTGTTGTTATTTGCTCAACCCCTATGGCGGAGTCTCCATTTGAGGAGACTCCCTGCAATGGATAGCTGCCATACTTGCCCCAGGAGCAAGGCTGTGGAACATACAGACAAACCTGTCATAGCTGTTTTCCAACCTGTGCAATTCAGAGCCGGGTTCCCTGCTTGCCGCTCTGCGTGGGGCCCCACTGTAATTTGGTGAGAGCCAGATGTCAAGAGAGGCGGACCACCACAAATACAGATGGGCATTTGTGTTTCAGATAGCGAGTAATTACAGATTAAGGATTTGTATAAGTGTATTGATCTAGTACATGTGGTTTGTGTGCATTTAGTAGGGGAGGAGAGGGTTATGTGTGCACCCCACTATGGATTTGTTCACACACATGAGCCATGAAGCAGGTGGTGACAAAACAACTGCCACAAATGACAAAATGATCCCTCTTATAGGTCCAGTGTTCTTTCCTGTCACACTGCTTTCAGTCATGTGGCTGGCCCTGCATGTCCGGGCCAGCTAAACATGCACAAAGATCAAGGCCAGAGGAGCAAGCTTGCCTCCTCAGTTATGCCAGACTCTCGGTGTCCTCTTGCCAGTACATTCAAGGTACATTGTGAGCTTACCTGTCAAACCAGCCCAACACGCTCTTTGCTTCTTAAAATTGATATTTGAGGGATTATTGCAGTGTGTACATGTATTATTCATATGGATGTTGATTGTTTTTATTTTTTTATTATGTCTTGCACAAATAGTATGCCCTGCCCAAACAGGCTTAGAAGACACCATTATTTAGAAAAAGGCACCAGAAACCAGAGTAGAAACATGGATTACAAGTAATACTGAACAAATAAACCATTCTGATGTTTTTTTCCAAGCTTTAGAAACAAAGGTAGCCAACTTATAAGGATGACAAATTAAACAACCATTCCAGTCCGTCTCCATCAGTGCACCAAAACATTTCTGGATTTTGAACAGACATTATGTCTAATCAGTGTTGTAGAAAGCCCCAAAAAGTCATACTATCATGTTAAAATATCATTTTGGTAAGCATGAAAGTCACTGATACCAACAGTACCTAGGTTAAAGTCTTAAATCATTCGATATTTAATGTATTTAAGTATCAAAAGTACAAGTAAAAGTAAATTATACACCTATCCTGGACAATTATCAAATCTGATATTCAGCATTTTTCTGATTATCAAAATCAGTTTGGCTCAAAAATGGCTCTGATGTAGCGTGCAATCTGCAAAATAATTAGTAACTAAAGTTATCAAATAAATGTAGTGGGGTAGAAAATATAATATTTGCCTCCAAAATATAGTGTAGTGGAAGTATAAAGTAGCAGAAAGTGCTTGAGTAAATGTACTTAGTTACATTCCATCATTGCATTTACTATTGATAATCTCTACTCATCACCAAAGAAAATATGATTAATTCCCTTCTTCTCCTAATTCACATCATTCACACAACTTGCTGTCCTCCGGGATGTTTGAAATCTGCCAAATTGAAGGGCTCTAACATAAGGTCGAGTGCCATAGTAGTACTTGAATACTTACTTATTAATCCTATTTTCTGATTTGACAGTGTTATCATTTTTACATTTTCACCTTATTGATCCAGGAATCCAACCTACAGCACCCTGAGCAGGCAAAGTAGGAGCAAACTTATGAAAACAGCGTGCAGGTTTGTTTTCTATCAAGTCTACTATTGGACTGGATATGGAATGACAGGAGGGGTGCTTTTAAACATCTTGACATAAAAACTATCTTCAGACAAACTGCTACTAAGTGGTTTTCATCTCAGAAAAAAAAGGAAAGAAACAGGGACAATATTGATGTGAATCATCTTTAAGAGATCTTGGCAGTTAACTGAGGTGGTGAGCCAGAGGGTGAAACAGCGTGTGATTGGTTGCAACAACTTCAGGCCATAAAATGTGATCTTGTTTGAGCAGTTGTATGGCTTTAATTCCATTGCCCTGAAGACCAGTTGATAAATTGAGCTGGTTCCCTTAGAGACAAGTGGCGGTAAAAAAGAGCATTTCTAATGTTTTCATGGCGTAAGGAGGCCCGCCTGTGAGGAGCCTCGAAATAAAAACAACCCTCCCTTTGTTGATATCAATTACCAGGTGACTGTTAATCAATTGCAGTGACGGCATAATGATTTGTTGTCAAATGTTTGAGGAATGAGCAATGGCGACCTGAGTTGATTTTCTCCCTTTCTCCTTTTCTTTCCTCCTTCCTTTTGGGTTCCGGTTGACATTTCCGTCTCAAGACAAAGACACGGTGAGGTAAACAGTCTCCTTTTTGGGTTGGTTTCATCTCCATTTGGATCCCCCCCGTTGTTGGGCGACTCTTTCTTTTTAAGTAACAGAGGAGAAGCTGATTGTTCTTTTGCTCTGTAATTTTCTACTGATGGGCTCTGCCAGCTCCGTCTGCAGCCACAAAAGCCCGCTTGACAACTCGACAATTACCGCCACTCAATCGGGATAGAAATGCTGCTGCTGGTGCTTGTTGTTGTTGCATTGCTTTTCCAGCCTTCCGAATCGCACAACATTAAATGCTTCATCATGAATGCAGATCCAGATGCAATTCTGCACACTTTTTCTAAAAATTGCCTCATGCTGCTGTGATTGATTGGTTCATCGAGGCACAATAATCATTGGGATAAAAGGCAGCTCAGAAATTCATCTTTGTAGGCTGTAACAAAGACCTGAAGTAGGAAAAATCTCCTGTTGCTGATATGTTTGCTGAGTGGTTTCCTTAATTTCCTGTTCCCTGATACACTGATAAAGAGTCCTATTTTATGCTTAGTTAGTTTTGATTAAGAATTAATGGGGCTTTCAAACATTGTTTCGTGATAAGGTAAAAACAGTTGATCAGAATAGCGCCGCACATATCACATGTGCTAATAACAGTCCAGCTTGTCTGTCACAGCTAAGTAAACAATTTGATTGTCATTATCATTCCAAAACACACATGTATTACTTTTGAAAGTGCTGTACCAGTGGTTTCCCATGATAGACCTCAAGTTTGACTGGTCCTCCTCCCTCGTACTGTTCCATTATGCTGCTGTCTCCAGAGCAGGAGCATAGTTCTATTTGGAGCCCAGCAAAGCTCTCTGCTAATGCCCCCAGGGATGCAGCATCATATCTGGCCAGGAGCGATGCAGAGACGTCTAGTGGTGGAGGCTTTGTGGCTTGCCTTTTACCAGCACATCTGGCTCCAGAAGATTAGTGTGCTACTGGACCCCAGGAAAATACACATCACGTGTACTTAAAGGAACACAAAAACAACAAGCCTTGGAAATGCTTTCCGGAGCGGCTTCGCCTGGGTATGAATACAGCCCTGCCAGAAACAGATTTGAGTTATGTCAGAAAATGAATGCAAATATAAATGTAAATATACAGAAATTAGATTTCACAGAGAACAGGGAGTTAATCAAGTGGAAGTTGCTCTTAAAACATGCCATCCGTCGCCCGACGTTCCTCTATCGTCTCACTTGCCCTCTAATGTCTCTCAGCACTTTAGGCTTTTAATGCGCATCTTTGAAAAATGCTCGTCTGACCAGCACATCCATTTTTCCTTTCCTCCTTAATGACAATTGTGTATTTATCTGTCCCTGGTTTGCTGCGGCGTTAGTAAATAATACACTCTAGAATGATGAACAATCCATCGTTGGACGTGTTACGGCAGCCTCGTAATGAACTGAAGTCATTTGTGTGGCAGTAATTACACACTCCTCTGATTAAAGATGGCTGTGCTGGATAGTATTTGGGTAATTATTCCCTTTTGCTCGATGTGATAAGCTCATAATGTCCAGTCAGGGGGGGTTGAGGGGATGGGAAGGAAGTTAATGACATGCTAAGGCTGGTTGGAGTGAATATCCAGTCGCTTTTCCTCAATCACTCACTCCCTTGGCCTCTGTCGCCCCTGCAGCACGAGTGACTATCTTTATGTGTAGTGTCCCAGCATGTCGGCACTAGCCAGGCTAAAGTAATTGCTACCGAAATGGCCTGGCCGCACTGAGCCCTCGTTATATGAATGCTAATGACAGCTAGCCTCAGCTCTTTGGGGTTACCACTAACACGTGACTGCCCCACCAACAATGCTAATTAAAGTCAGTTTTTTTTCGCTCTTCTTCCTCTAATTCCATGCTCCATGGTTGACCTAATCCCTCTCCTTATCCCTACTTGCTGTTTGTAATTAAGACTTGCCTCCCTCATCTCTCTATTTAGCCACTCTGTCAGCTCTGCCTTCTCTCTCCTCAGCCAAGGGCCTGTCTCTCCTCCAGCAGCGCATACCTTGATCTTCCCTCCAGAGTGGCATCCTCTCATCTTTCCAGAGGTTCTATTTTCCTCAGCCCAGCCACACCCCCTGCAACTGCCTTCATCCATCACATGCACACACACAAACATCCATCCGGTACAACAGCATGACCCCAAAGACACAGTCGAGGCACGAGGGAGTTTAGAACTAGTGATGTTAGTGATCAGTCAGCTTCATTTCAAATTTTTCTGGCATTAAGGCCTCTAAGGGCTGAGCAGAGCTGGCATGTTAGCTGTCATACCCACTTCAATGTTCACCCCAAACATCCGAATGCACCAGGTTGCATATCCCCCCGCCGTAGAGGTCGTTGTGCTGTTGTTAGCGTGTGCTGTGTCGAGTTTGTCATCTCCATGCCCCGTATGGCGTTTGAGCTCAGGGTTAGCATGTTGACAATGAAGAATCTTAGTCAGCCAGGCGCGAAATGAGAGAAAGAAGGTAACCGCTGTTCCCCCGACCACCATACAATGCTTGCACCACAACCTCAGACCTAACATTTACAAAACCTCTGCCTCAAAGGGGGAAGAAAAACTGTGGGACAGTTAAGTCCCCTCGAGGCAACGTGTCCGGTGATATAACAAGTCAAACAGAATTAGAACGAGGTTAACATGAGGTGCTTAACCCCCGACCCCCCACCAGGAAACATTACTGTAGGTGCAGGTCCACCTCTGCCACAGATGAAGACATCCTCAAGGTTAGTATTGTAATATATAGAATACATCCTGTTTTAACAGGGCTATACATGATGAACCTTATTTTTGCTCATAAGTGGATGTTAAATGCAGCAGTTTTCAGTATTGGAATGCTAAACTGAGCAAATTGTTTGTCTGCTTCTGGCTTATGAAGTTGTGCTCAGTGCTTTACCTGCACAGCCGAGACCTGTACCAAAGCCACTGAAACACAAAAAAATGGTTCAAATGCAGTTTCATATGGTTGCCCTTTAAGACTTGGAACAGTGACAACCTGTGCCGTTTTAACTCAAAAAACAAACTACAAAAGAAAGAAAAAAGCCAGAGTAAAGACCAAGACAGAGACAGAATCCTGCCAACAGACCAGAGCCCAATGCCCACAGAGGGGTGCTGTGGGGCGCCATCTCAGACAGAGAGCGGCGCAGGGAAAAGCAGAAGAAAGCAAAGCGGATGGGCAGTGAGAGGTGGCCCCGGTTTATCGGCTGCGGCAGGCTTGGCGCAGCTTCCCAACGCTCTGGGGGAGCCCAGTGCTACCGTTTTAATGAATGTAAACGAGGACGGAGGGGACTTCCGTTAATGCTTAGCAGCGCTTTGGAAGATGCCAGGAACAGGGGCTCCGCAAGCCATGGCGGACCTGGCAGCGGCCGTGGCACATGCCCAGGAGAGAGGCGCCAGGAGCCGTTTGTTTGACAAGGCCCAGAGATGGAGCTCATGCTAAGAACAGAGGGGCTTTGTAGTCAGGGCCAGATATGCTGGAGCACAGGCGGGCACACGCACTCACACATATGGAGAGAAACACAAGTACACATTTGTTACACACATATTGACGGACTAACAAGCTCATAGTGGAGATGATGCACACACTTTATTGTGTATTTGTGAATAATCACATGAGCACGTAGACTTTGTTTTGGAGTTGCATGAACTACTTGTATGTGTCATATCACATGCTTACAACAAGAGAAGGGAAAAATCATAAACAAACTCCACAGACAAGCACACTCTTGCACACGCTGTTGATCCCTCTCCATGCACGCACAAACACACATGCACACAAACCTCTCCAGGCTGTGGTCATTTTCCTGTCATGATTTAAACAGTTGTTCCAAGGCCTCTTCCAGCCACCCATCCACCACCGCTCCTACAGCCCCTTCCCCCGTTCTTCTCCTCTCTCTCTCATCTCGCCGAGAACGAAAGTGACATTTTTGAGCCTGCATCCCTCAACTCGCACTCTGCCGCGCTCCGGCTTGACAGCAGCACATTCAAGGCAGTGTCAGGCTGAAATTATACTGTCTGTGAAGCTCAGTAACGAGGCAAGGCATACACACGCGCCGAAGAACAAGCACACCCTGGAGCTGTGAGAGTCAACCTTCGCCTTTGAAGAGTGATGAGGAGTAGTGGGAAGAATCAAGTGGATGAATGAAAAGGTTGTTTGTTTTTATGCCGCAGTTTATAGAGTCTGTTTCATCTGATATTTGAAGATTGCTGGTTCAATACAAAGGCGCGCCGTCTTTTAATATACTACAAGAGCAATTTCCCTTTAGTGGTAACACTTTGATTAAACCATAAGACGGGGATGTGATTTTGATATTGCGTCACAGAAACATAACTATCATTTCAAAGGCAAAGATCCTGAAAACAGGTGTACTAACACTACTCAGTGTGTGCCTGTGACACATGCAGTCTCCCAGAGAACAGCTCTGCTAACTATGTAAATGAGCCAGAGGATGACATCACAGTTAGCAAAAGGTCAAAATACTCCACTGAGCCTCCAGCTTCACATCACTGACAGCTGACACTGAGACGACCCTCCAACAGCAGGAGCACTGTCAGTGTGGTGGCTGCACGTTGCTGACTGTCACTCTCAGCAGCGGCACTGTTGCTCGTGCAACTGGGATACGTTGTCAAAGGTTGTGTTCATAACTCAAACCACCCGCTTGACCTCAATTTGATGGGGGACAGTTTGGAATATCTAAAGACGATGGTGATATTAGCATAGTGTATAAAAATGTGGCTGCAGTATGCAAATGAAAAAAAAAAGAATCTGTAGTGGAAAGAAAAAAGTAGGAAAGTAGGACTTCTCTCTCTCATGGCAGGGTAGCAGACTCATCAACAAGGAGGTGTTGCCATGTGGCTCTTCCTTATCTGGCAGTGAATGTGCTGTCGAGTCATTCCTTTCTACTCTGACTCAAATCATGTGCTACATACTGCAGGCTAACCTTAATGGAAGATTCTTACCCAATCCTCTACCCATGACGAGCGCTCTCCCGGCCAAACTGCAACTGCTACTGACACAACTCGTGACACAGCCCGAGAGGGAGCCAAATGTAGGCACAGAGAGGGAGATAGGAGCAGCGAGAGGAGGGGTGGCTGGATGCCATGTCTTTAGCCTTTCTAAAAAAAAAAAGACAAATCAGTTGCGTATTTCTGCCGCCATGGAAACGTACCTTGTGACAGCACCTGCCCCCCTGCATAAGCTGCCCCAGCCGTGACCTGCGGCATTCCACGTCAAACCCGAAGCGCGGGGGGGGGACAAGTTAGATTATTCGACGTCGGAGAGAGACGGGAACATGAGAGAGATTACACACCCTGGGATGAGGCTAGAGTTACAGTCAGCTGGATAGGGGTTAGGGGGTTTGTGGTGGTGGTAGGCTTGGGAAAGGGAGCTACGCATGGACTTCTACGAGAGATGAAGTATCATGGGTGAGGTAAATGGTGGACACTTGAGTTTAAAGTTTCCATGGATGAGTCAGTCAGCTGGTGCAAAGGACCTGTTAATGCTCAACGCTGAAATCTGCACAGTGTTAAAACTGTTACCAGGGCCGTCACTTCAGGGGAAGCAATTATGTTTCTGTAAAGGTTTAAACATAACAAGGGGTGGCAAGGGGCAACTACCTATGCATGTGCCTATCTGCTTCAATGTGCACACTTGAGTGGCACTTGAGTTGCTCTGCGGACACGATCTAAGCCAGTATTGCGATATTTATACAAACTGTGTCTCTTTGCCTATAGCCAGCCTGAGGTTTGATTGCATTTACTTGATGCTTTAGTGTGAAATTGGGCTGCAATCCCAACTGATCAATCATTTTGTCATGAAGTCCACAGTGATGTCTTCAAATTGCCTCTTTTGTCCAACCAACAGTCCAAAACCCAAAGACTCTTCATTTACTGTCAGAAATGATAAAGAAATGCAGCAAATCCTCAGATGTAATAACCTGGAACCTGCAAATGTTTGACCGAGATGATTAATTGATTATCAAAACAGCTGACCAACTAATAAATTAATCAACAATAGTTGCAGGTCTGATGCAAAAATAAAAACTATCTATGTTGCTTTGCTGCATTTTCACTTAGCTATTCAATCAACCCAAGACTCATGAATTGGCTGAATGAATGTAAATTAGGTCAATGGTGTATGTGCCCCCACCCAGAACCCCCCTCTTGAAAGAGTTCAGACTCTACTTTCCAGAGAGCGGGTGGAGTTTCAGTCCCATGACTGAGCTGCCAGTGTGGAATTGGAGAGCCAGCTAACACTGGTTGAGTCGCTCCCAACTGCCGCCCCTCGCTCACACATTTGCCTGTGCTTGTGGGGGGTATCAGCTCTGCTCTGCTCTACATGAAGGCATGCAACATCGGCCCTCCTCCCTCCTTCTCTCCCCACAAACACACACATAGGCAGACGTCACCCCTCTCTGCTTTCTCATGATATGTCGTACTCTGCCCCTGCAAAGCGAGACCATGAATGGGCTGGAAAAGTGGGGCCCCACACAAGTGTGTTCGCCCCATGACGTATTCGGCAGGAGGACACTTGAATGGGACTTGAATGGGAGAGTGGCTAAGGACTGAAACTACAAGTCAAAGAAAGATAATGTTATATATTAGGCTGAAGTATCAGGTTTCTCAATACAGCCTAGACACACCTGGAGCATTTAAATTTTACTCAACCAAGGAATATTATAGTGCTTTTAATTATTCAGCATAACCCTAGTAAACCTTCTGTGTTTCAGACAATGCTGTAATTGATTGCAACTTTCGAATGCTCATAAGTTAGTGTCAAACCAATGCTCGATGAGAAAGAAAGCCAACATGCTCAATCAGTGCATCCCTGGGATCGACATTGAGATGCAGCGCACTCCATTGTTTTTGACAGAGCGTTCCCTAGTAGCTGCACAAGTCGACAGAGTTGGATTTGGAGAAGGTTCACTGTTAGCGTTGGGGATCTGCCCTTGCCCTTGGTGGACGTGTGTTTAAGACAGGCGGGCAGCTGTTGGCACCGGCTGGAGGAGCTGCTTTAGAGGCAGGGGTCCATCTCGTAAATGGAGCCGTGCGGTTCTGATGGATAAGCACATCAGTTCCCCTCCTGCAGGGTCAAACAAATGGAGGGTAGCATAGAGACTGTATCACTCATGATGAAGGGAGCAAGGGGAGGGAGGGATGAAAAGGACTAGAATAAGGGGAATTTTATTTTTTTTTCTTGGTTTTATTAGAAGTGATGACTTGTTCAAAGATTTTAAGACATTTACATTTAAAGAAACTTAAGAAACTTAAAGATAGATTATGAAGGGTTAAAAGATTAAAACTTGCATGTATTGTAACCAGAAATGTATGAAAGACACTAATTCTTCAACACCATTTTTTTTAAAAAAGAAGAAAAAAAAGACACAAACCTAATAATAATAATAACACATTAAAATCGTCACCACTGCACAGCTACATGTCTCACTGAAAGCCACTGACTTCAGATATGCACTCGTCAATGATTGTTGTTGGATTATAACTGTGACTAATAACTGTAAAATAGTATCGCAGAAGAAAGTAAAATTTTAATGTGTGCTTCTCAAGTCTTATTTTACTGCTGTTAAATATTATCCTGTGTTTGGCAAACTTCAATCCAGGGGTGTAAAGTAAAACTACACAGAAACACAGAATATGACATGTTAAACGCAGTGTCTGCACCGATTATGTCAAACATTTCCACAACATTTACAGTATTTGTAAACTGAATAACTAAATCATAAGTCTACTGACAGAAAAAGCTTTGCATATGTTAACAATAGAGTATGACCTGTCTCTACAGTATATGTATATTGTACTACTTACAACTTTTCTGGGTTAAGCAATTTCACTTACCTTGTGCCAAATTCATCATGTTCCCCCTGTAAGTAAATCAGTATCATCTGCGTGGAAGAAACCAAAATAACATTCTAAAACCAGTTGTTAAAAAACATCCGTGATTAAACATTTAGATGAATCAAAATATTTGGGGGAAATAGTTTATTTACAAAAAGTTTCATGTGATTAGATTGACAAATTCAAAAGCTATTTGTGCAAAAATAAAAGGGGCCTTAAATTTCACTCCAATATATCAGCAGCACTATGTTGCAACCTCAAGATTATGAATAGTTTGGCATGATAAATGTTTGTAGCTGACATAGATTTCACTGATAGGATGAATCATTTTAATTTATCTCCACACACTCACAAGAACATATTTATGACTGAGAAATTAGATTAACTTCATAGACAATTTGAAACAACAGTTGAGGTGTAATCAAATCACGTTTGAATTTCAGTCAGAATTCATCACTTTTAAAGACCAAAACGTCCTGCGTGATTTTAATATGGTGGGTTCAGCTCTCTCTGAGCTGACAGTGAGATGCTGATGAAGAGAAGACATCCTTCCCCTCCCGCCCCTCCCCCCACCCTACCGCTTCATTTAGCCCTCCATTTCTCCATCCCCGTATTCTAACCAGCCAGTAATTCATGTTGCATCATAGGGCCCCTGTCTATATAAATCAACAGCCCCATCCATGAAACATATCTTTTTGATAATGCTGCCTCTTCATCAAGGTCTTTTGACGCTCGGTTACTAACCATATTGATTCGTCCTCAGATTATTTTCGGCCACATGGGCGTTTCTATTTTTTTTCCCTCCTTTTTTTTTTTAGAAAGCATGACAGAAATGGATCTATGGTAATCATATTCCATCTGTGACACTGCGCCTGGTCCATTACTATACACTATCCTTGCTTAACCCGGAGAATTTCTGTCTCTCCCTCCCTCTCTCTCCAATCGTACCTTAATTGTGCTGTTAGGGAAGCAGAATCTAATTCCGAAAAAAGCATCTACACGCTCACCCTCCCTACTATCTCTCTTTCCGTTCTCCAGCCGAACACACACACACACGCGCACACACACACACACACACACACAAACTTTGGTCGACGGCAACTCCTAGAAAGCAAACAGGCCTTTGGCTGGAGGAGCCAGATAGGAGCTGGTTGGCTCCCACCAATCCTTTATCTGAGCCAGCGCTGCACATCAATAACACAAACACCATCACCCCCCCATTCCTCCTCCTTCCCCTTCCTCCATCCTCTGTCACCAAACACCCTCCCCTACTCTTCCTCCTCCTCCTTTCCCTCCAGCTTGTACTCCTCCACTTTTAATCTTTCAAAACAAAACGGCGAAGCCCCCTAAGAGAAACTGCATCAAGCTGAGAAAGTGATAAAGCAGTTATTTTTTTCTTATTTGTAAGAGGTGCGGTCAGCCTGGTGGAATTATTTCCACATTTCAATGTGCCTTTTTTAGGTTTCTTCATGGGCTTATGCTAATAACCTGTTGATCTGTGCTTCTGCTCTGTGTGGCTTCTATCAACTCCGACTCCACGACACAGAACTGGGCGGACAGGCATAAACAAGCAGCCTGAACATCAGTCACACAAATCAGTTTTAAATGTCGTCGTGTTACTCAGGAGAGTGCTTTTGTTGTTATGTGTGTGATTCTCTCTTTGATTGTACTTTTTTGTGTCCAGCGCTGCCTTTTATGATGATGAAGAATGTAGTCACTTTTCATCCTTCAAACGGAGGAGTGATAACAGCACGTATTCCCCCCGAAATCATCTGGATGCAGCTCTAATTGCATTCAGGTTGTTTGATCTATGTACCCTGTATCGAGTGAAACTCTTTGTTACATGCTAGATAGTAACACTCTGAGGAATTTGTACACACACACAAACACACACACACACAGATGAATCCCAGTTTGTCTCTGTATGTTTCTTTATCTTCACTTATTGGGCTCCTCTAAAGAGTTTTAGCAAACAAAACTGGCGTCCTGCTGACCCTCAGATAGAACAATCAATTTCCCACTACGCTAAATTTCTCAAAACACATTTATACTCTTTTCTTTTGGTCTCTAAAGCGATATTAACTTAAAATGGCGTATGCCTGTGCTTGTTCATGTAGCCTTTGGGTGTTTGCCTTAGGGGGGATAAACACTACAAGACTTCCTGCAGACTCCTTGCACTTAGAAAAAGTCATGCCCCAGCCAAATGTGCAGGAATTCTTCGAGAAAGCCTCTGAGCAAAAACGTGGAATTTCCTTCAAAATTGCATTGCATAGATTGAGCATAAAAGAAATATCTGTGCACTCTATGCTAGACCTTAAAACCAGGCAACATGCCACTTATGGACTCAAGGTCTCGCTCTAACTCTACTGAATCAATAGTGCAGGCAAAATGGCACACTAATCAACATTCCATTATTGCTATTTGCATATTTGATCCAGGATTTGTTCAATGGATTATACATATTACCTGCATGATGTTTAATTGCCTTTTTAATAGACTCTGTGATTAAACAAGGAAGTCGCGGCAGGCTGGTGGAAGAGACGAAATGGGGGTGGGTGTAAAAAAAAAAAAAAAAAAAAACAAGTGCAGAAAAATCTTATTAGAACAAGTTGCTTGCATCTTCCGGAAAAGCGTTTGAAGGTGCCGGAATGAAATAAAGCAGAGATCCGTCTTGTGATAGAGGCAGCAGTGGCTGTTCAAAATTCATTCATTTGCCTGGTATTTGTTTAAGGAGATTGAAGAGGAGGCTGCTTGTTCCAGTCACCGCAGAGTTTTATATCTTATCATGTTTTGACAGATGAGGGGCGTGAGGCAATAGAATGCAGACACGCGGAGTATTGTTGCATTGTGGGTGGGTGTGCGGATGAAAGTTCGTCTTGTCTTAAATGCAAAGTTTCTCGGAATGATTTGGATGACATGGGGTGAGAGCACATGGCCACAGGGAGGCTTACCTGTAAACATAATGCAAAGCCACCTTCAGTCATACGGAAATGATCACAATGTGTAAAATGATGTACGTCATCATGCAAATATGCTTTAGTAGCTGTTCAAACTACCTACCTGACTTTTGGGGGGTTTGAACCCTTGATCACAGTGAAAGAACTAGAAGTAGACTGGAAGCTAACAGCCTTCTAAACGTTAAGACAGAAACCCAATGCAGGAGGCTAAGCACTGACAATGGGCTCTCTTAAAACACAAACAATGGGCTCTCTAATGTTCAGTAGTGTTGGTGCCAAGCTGTGGGTAACCCAAGTGAAGCACTGCAGAGTTTCAAAGCAGGAGAGCAAGTGTAAGAGTGTCTTATATCAGGGCCACAGTGCATTTGAGGTTGTGTGTGTATATATGATCACATAGCTCGATATTGTATGCATTCTTAGATTTCAGAGTACATTCAGTCCTCGTACTATTGCAAATGCTAAATTGCTATGGAATAAACTGCATGAACTTTTTCAATTCATTCAATGGTAGAGTAAAGGCGTGAAGGTTGCCAAGCCATTGACCGCAGTGTTTGAGCCAGTGTGAAACCACTGGATATTTTTTTATGAGGGAGCACGGCATTTCTACAATTGTAAGCATGACACCATGTTTTTGGTGACGAGTATTTTAAGTTTTCCTTACCCTTATCAAGTGGTGCTTGTGTCTAAACCTAACCAGAGCATCAGCACAGCATTGTCACTACATAAAATTTAGTGTCAACATATCTGTGGTTTGCAAAACGTACATTGCCAGAACATTTATTCTGACGATTGGGTTGAATATAGATGACCATGTTACCAATTTGGAGGTAGAGGAAGTCCTCTTACCATGTGTATATGGATGTTCATAACTAAAAGATCTCCTACCAGTCAAAGTAGTCATTGACTGTCAATAAAAAGAAAAATGTGCACCAAAGAAGTCCATACAGTCCTACAGCTCCTATTCATGAACTGAAATGCCAGTTTCAGTTACATGGGTATTAACGGTTGAGTCTACAGGCCAAAGATACGCACACAGTCGTACTGTACATAGTGCACACATTAGAACAGACATGTCAAAAGCACATTGGTACATTTTGATTATATGATCACGCATTGTGATCTATCATGTAAGGGAAACAAGGGACAAGTTTAAAAAAAAAAAGTCTCTGTGAGGTCACCCTCTCCTACAGTTAGCGGCCAGTCACCTGTTCTCATTAATAAGGAAATTAATGTTGCATTCCGTTTCAATTAACCTTCCCCGGCTACAGGAGCAAGACTGGGAGGGAGGCCCAGGCACCCGCCGAGGTCAAGGTAATTGAATCAGAGGTACGACGATGACAAGGCCAAGGAGTTGTTGCCATGGCACTGGGGGCATGTGTTAACCCGTCATTAGGGTAGAGGTTGAGACTGCTGCTTGTCAGGTTGTGTTGTTGTATCTCAGCGATGTGACAGTCATCAGTGGTGACATCAGTCTTCGTGACTATCAGGTGGCAAATTAGGCGACTGTCAGGCTTGACTGTTGGTCACAGTCAATCTGCATGATGTGTTGAAGTAGCTACTTGCATGAAATGTTTAGTAACACATAAACTATGAAAATGTAAACTATAGTCATTGGAAGTCTGGTTTTGGTTTGGTAATTTGCATCACATAAATAGAGGGAATAGTACCAAATTAGGAGTCAGGATGGGCTAAATTTCCAATTCCTAAGCAAATCCAAGAAATTGTATCCATATTGGATGATTTGTGACCTCACCATGTACATCCAGTGCCCACTATCAGTGCCAATGCAGGATGTAGTGTGCACTTTAAGTAGTGATTCTGACTTTGATGCACCAGACAAACCTACAACTACCATTTATATTAACCTGAACCTATATTACCTATATTAACCTGTTTTAGTTGCCAAACTGTAACCATTCCTTTAAGATATAATCTGCATTTAAATGTCTGAAAAGACGAGACCTTTGTTATATATTTTGTTGAGTCGCATACTTCCAATATCCCAGATGTTTCCAACAATGTTCAAACCCAGAGAAATCCACAGGTTGACTCAAGGTAACGCTGCCTTTAATCTGCCCTAAAGAGCCAGGGGACTCTATAGTGCACTAGCCACAAGCTAACGTTAACGGGCAACGACAAACACAGAGGGTGTGTCTGTGTGCTTAAGGATGAGACAAAACGTACTGACTTTATCAATATTTCACCAAATCCACAATCTTTTCCCCACTTTAGTGTTTTAGATGTCTAGATCTTACATGTGAGGCGCAAGATGCAAGCTGTGGTGCATCTTGATGCTTTGGACACCCCCCAATCCACCCTGAACTCCTCCCGATGATGTCTGTGCACTACAAGGATGTAAAACTTCATGAATTAAAAAGACAGCAATCGAGTTGGTTTCTTTGTTTTATGGCATGATGCTTGACAGCCTTTTACTCAACAGAGTAATAGTGTGTTGCCGTTGTTTGTGTATTTTTTTGAGGCTCCCTCTCTTTTTGTTACTGTAAGATTTTCCCTCCTTTATTCACCTCTGTTTCTCTCCCTCCTCTGTGTCTCTACGATGATGGTTGTCTGCTCCTCGAATGCGCTGCTGAGCATTGGCCAACAGTAAAACACACCTGGGTGTGTCCAACCATCTGATGAATGACCCTGCGGCTGGCGGTTCGATCGATATGATGAGTGTGTGTTTGTGCGTGCACGCGCTGGAACATGTTGGGGGGTGTGAGAGGTGCGGGCGCATTCTGCTGAGCTGGAAATCCCATTAAATCCCTGCTACCACACACACACACTTGCTTTAACACACTACATCCTCCGCTAATACACATTAGTAAACACACCCACTAGCTATCTATGTCTTTACTGACACACACCAGCCCACACAGAGCACGTTTCACAACTGTGTACCTCCACGCACAACACACAGACTCTACCTTTGTTGTAAGAGGCCAGCTATAACTCACTGCTCTCCTGTACTGTAGCAACTAGAGCGATGCAAAGCTGCTGCTCTCCTCTCACTCCCTCAACACAACCAGGCAGAACCTTCAGATCTTCTCCTTTTTGTCAGGGAAATGTCAAAATGCCTGTAACGGCGGTACTCAAGCAGCACAATATGTTTGTTTGTATGTGTTGTGGCGTGGTGATATGGATACTATGACTCACGGCTCTGCAGGCGCCCAGCAGGTCTTTTTGGCAACATGTAGCTGTGTGCGTGTGTCTGTGTAAGTCTGTGTGTGTTGTGTAAGCAGCCACCTTGCCGCCCTTATGCCTGCGCTGAGAGTGTGCAGCATTGGCATTCGAAATAATCTCTTTCTATCTGTCTCTGTGTGCTTATCCCCCCTCACTTGATCCCTCCTTTCCATCCTTGTCTCTCTTTCTGCCTAACACCTTCAATCCACCTGTTTCCCTCCATCCTTCTTT